>NW_015662013.1:383-536 GCF_001515625.1 Sinocyclocheilus rhinocerous | reverse complement strand
ACTCCAGGAAAAAAAAAAAAGAGTTTGTACGCATGGTCTAGAACAGTGGTCGCCAACCCGTCGATCGCGAACTGCCCGTGCAGATCGTGATTATAATGCAGTGGTTGCCTCTAATTTCAAATGGCTAGATATTTTTGTTTAAAGCCAGTTTGT
>NW_015662013.1:0-226 GCF_001515625.1 Sinocyclocheilus rhinocerous | reverse complement strand
TCTGAATCAGCTATGATCGGCGCATCACTAATTAAAGTAAAAGGCCTCAAATTTGAAGTACAATCTGGGATGTCTTTTTCTATCAATTCTTCAATAGGTAGATCTTGTCTTTCATAAAGGCTGAGGTCAGGGATCTTGGGCCTAAAAAGGTTGGTGACCACTGGTCTAGAATGTCCGTACAGTGCGTACATATTTATGGCAAGTTTATTTTTTATAAATCCCGATA
>NW_015662012.1:243-6070 GCF_001515625.1 Sinocyclocheilus rhinocerous | reverse complement strand
TGTGCTAACAAATTGAAATGAGGTGGTTGTTTTCAACAAGGTGGAAACAGTTCTGTTCATAACAGTAGACCTGCTGGTGAAGAAGTGACGGGTAAGAAAAAAAAAGGGAGAGACAGAGATATTAGGGAAAATGAAGAAAAGGGAAAGAGAAGTGAATTGGTGCAGTTCAAGAGAGAACCTTTCATTATTTCCCACGGCCCCAGACTAAGGATTTAGACCTTTTTATGTGCCATACAAACTGCTGTGTGTGTGCACTTTGGATGGGATAAATGCAGAGCACTAATTACAAGTATGGGTCACCATACTTGGCCACATGTCACGTCACTTTCAAAAGGACATATTTGTTCCTTTTTTACCCCTAATAGGTAGGCCTACATATTAGTACCTTAAGGGTATGACTTACTACTCTAAAGTACTAATATGTACCTATTAGGGTACATATACAAAGATGTCCTTTTAAGACTACTGCTAGTGACAAGCTGTTCTACCCCAAAATTTACAATTTTCTTTTTTTCTGTGTGGCCTGGATGAGTGTGAGATTTCCCGGTCTGAAATTGCGTCCCAGTCCGGCCCTGGCATAACGGCATATTTGTTTCCAGGCAGAACGTTAAAGAACGCGACACACGTCTCCCGGAAATCCTGTATAATTCAACCAATCCGATAACGACTTCGAAACTCCTGAAGTGATTCCAATTTTGTGTGCCTTATGCATCAGACATTCACCCAACGGTCCATGCCTTTTGGTAACTTAATGACTTAACTGACGACATAACTATGACACTGCATGCTCGTAGTTTCTTTTGCGCTTTAATATGAAATGATACAGGCTACAGCGTGCGCCGACGCATTTGTGCGTGCAATTGAAGAGCACGTGCTACGAGCACAGTATAACGGCTGACAGGATGGAAAAATCACTTTTACTGACATATGGCCTGAAGACATCTCATCTCACCGCAGTTCACTGTTGTTCCATTGAAGCTCCTTGTCACCACTCGTTTGACTAGTGCCTGGCGCTGAGGCAAAGTTAAAGTGCATGTCTGAAATTCTCCCGTTTGATGTGGTCGTAAACATAGATATGCATAGATTCCTCATTAGCGTCTGTTTCTATGGGCCGCTATACGTAAGCCGTCTGCCATATTTGAAGGGTCAGCTTGATGTCATTCACCATAACAGCCGATGGTCTGCGATCCCTCGAGGACAATGGCTGAGAGAGCTTGACGTGTTATTGTTTAGACCTAACTAACACCATATAACAAGATGAGCGTGTTAGCTAACACAACATTATCCCATATAGGTTATCCCGTTTCTTGGAGAATTTAAATCCCGGTGGTTTTTACAACCATTGGCTGTGCACAATTGTGGCATCTTCGAATATTCATTGATTATTATGGTGAATGAGGTCAAGTTGACCGTTAAAGATGGCGGACGCGTCTATAATCGCATGCATTAACACATTAATTTTGGCAGCACTACTGTGTATATACAGTGGGTACGGAAAGTATTCAGACCCCCCGGTGGTTTTTACAACCATTGGCTGTGCAGGATTGTGGCATCTTCGAATATTCATTGATTATTATGGTGAATGACCTCAAGTTGACCGTTAAAGATGGCGGACGCATCTACGTACTTGGTGCAGTCGAATGGGGCATCTACCTATACATATCTATGGGAGCTATGTCAGCCTCCCTGGTGAGGCAAGATGCTAAAGTTTCTCTCCTCTTTTCCCAGTTAATATTGGTATGTTTAACTGTGTTCATTTGGCTAGAGATAATTAAATTCTAAATGGAATGTGTTCTGAATCGATTATACGTATGTATTTTTGTGTATTGTGAGATTTATGTGAGTTTTATCTGACGTGGAGCTAATTAAGTGGTGGTTTGTGCACAGTGTGTAATGCGGAAAGAGGATAGCGTGGTGAATGTTACTGATCAAGTGTCCCATGTGTTCAGGGTATGTTCAGTAATTTAACTCAAAACAGTGTAAAGTGATTTGAATGATGATATCTGTGGATTGATTTTGAGTATATGTTCTGTTATTTTTTTCTCTTTCCCCTTGATCCGTAAAGCATTCTGTTGCTTTGCATTTGGATTATGCACTGATTTATTGTTTCTGTAGTGTCGTTATGAATGTTGTTTTGAGGGAATGTTGTTATGCTTATTTGTTTGAACATTAATTTTATACATCATTCATGTTAATAATACATGTGGGAAGAGCAATAATTGACCAGTAATTTTATTTCAACTTCTTTATTTCTTATGTGTTTTAATGTATTACACAATGTAAACATCAAATTGTTGAAATACATCAGCTTAGACAGCGATTGGGACGCTGGTGAGGCAAAGACACAAAAGTTTCTCTCCTAATCTCCCAGTTAATATTGTGTGTAACATGGAAAGAGGATAGCGTGGTGAATATTACTGATCAAGCATCCCATGCGTTCCAGGATCAATAAATAGAGGTGGTTTGAAGCTGTCCTGCTGTCTCCAGTGTGAAGTTCCTTCATGTGCACATGAATATTCTACTAAATTGCAAATTCACCCATACCGCCACATAGACATCTTAAGAAGTAAACTTTGTATTTCATACCACAGATCAGTCCCAACGGTATGAGCAGACAAATAGTTATTCACTCATAAACAATTTAAAGTACAGGCACATTTTCTGATATCAGACAAAATCTAAAAATGTATCAGGCATACCACTCACAGAACTGTCTCCAGCTTATAACATGGATCATTTTTGAGAGCACAGAGCTTCTTCACTCCTGAGTCTGCTAGATTTTCAGACAGATTCAGTTCTCTCAGGTGTGAAGGGTTTGATCTCAGAGCTGAAGCCAAAGCAGAACAACCTTCATCTGAGACACCACAATACCTAAACCTGCAGAAAACAATGACACACTCTTCACTCTCAGTTTAAGATCAGATATTCAACTAATCGTGAGTGCACCAATTGTATGGGTCCTTACCACAATATCTCCAGTTTACAGTGAGCATTCTCCAGTCCGGCACAGAGCTTCTTCACTCCTAAATCTCCTAGTTTATTCAAAGACAGATACAGTTCTTTCAGGTGTGAGGGGTTTAATCTCAGAACCGAAGCCAGAGCAGCACAACCTTCATCTGTGACACCGCAATCAATTAGCCTGCAGAAAACAATATCACATTCTTCACTCTCTCAGTTCAGTTCAGCAATCATTTTATGTCTGTTTATGATTTTTATTTTATTATTTTGTTTATTTTATTTAACTTAAATTAAATTTTTATGTAGGCAATTTGTGTGCAGTTTAATAAAAAATGCAGACACAGACTAGTAGGTAGAGACCTCGCTGAAGTATGAGGCAAGAAAAAAAAGGGAAAATAGTTTTAGACCAAAGGGTTGAAAAGTTATAAGCAGAAGAAAAAGTAAAATATGAGTAGTTTGTGGCGCTAGACCAGAGTTGATCAGAAGTCGGCTCAGTCAGTTTACAGTTTCATTTTTTTACCAGATGGTCCAATTGGTTGTCATAGATGCGGTAACAAGACATATAGCACACTATCATCTTTGACTTGCTATTTGGATAGTGTAGAATAAGTGGATAGCAAATAGAATTTGTAGACAAGTGGAATAGTTTTTGAAGTAGACCAGGTCTGTTAAAGAGAGATGGTCTCCCCCTAGTGTCGAACAGATGTGTGTCTGTGAGCCTGAGATGTGGGGCTTGTTTGGGACAATCCTGCCAAGTTTGGGGTCTCTACAATTTACTGTCTTTGGCGCCCATACACTTTTAAAACCAAGAACAAGCCAGAACAAATGCAACAGGGTTCCAGCACCTTCGGTGCTCAAGCCCCTAAAAATTTGGACAAATGCACAACGGTTTCAGTAATGACACAGTATTAAGAATCAAGTGTATACAAACTTTTGCCATTCACAAGAGTACTATGACGCATGCGTGTACATTCCTCTGATTGAAAACAAAGCACAGCGCATGCGTGTTCTACATCAGAACGCTGGCTTCTGCATCAGAAGCACCACACACGTGTCGTGGTACTTTTTTTGAATGGCGGCGGAGACTGACCGGAAGAGAAGAATTGTTGAATGAAGTCATTATTTTTGTTTTCTTTGCGCACAAAAAGTAATCTCGTAGTTTCATAAAATTAAGGAAAGGAAAGGAAAAGACGTGACGTGTGGCGTCCCAAGGCCAACTCTCTAACCATTAGTCCATGACTGCCCCAAATTAAGGTTGAACCACTGATGTCACATGGACTATTTTAACAATGTCCTTACTCTCATCATAAATATCTTAATTTTAGTTTTTCCCAAGATGGCGCCCCCCGTGGCAGACGTCTTTGTCCGCACCTCTCGAGAACGTTCCCCTTTTATTATAATTTTATTTATTATTTTAGTTTTTACTTCAGAAATCCATCGGACACAGAACATATGACAGAGAGACTTTATTGAAGATTGGAATGAGAACCCAAGAACTGTTTTTTAGTCTCCCAGATTTGGATTGCATAATACACCCAGCCTCAAGCGGAGCTATCCTAGCATCACCGATCGCGACTGGTAAGCCTAACCAACAGGAAGAGCGACGGAAGCGGAAGAGAGGCAAAAGAGGGGGGCTGCATGCTAGGCTAAAGGCTCGAGCAACCAGGCCACCCCTACCTAGCCTGTTACTTGTGAATATTCGGTCTCTTCTAAACAAAATGGATGAGATCCTCACCAGCGTTTCAGTTCAAACGGAGTACAGAGACTGTTGTGCCTTAATATTTACTGAAACGTGGCTAAATGAGGATATTCCGGACACTGCCATCTCTTTACAAACCCACTCCGTATGCCGGAGTGATCGGACAGTTGCCCCTGGTAAGAACAAAGGCGGTGGAGTCTGCATCTATGTAAACAACTCGTGGTGCTCGGATGTCAGTATTATGTACAAATACTGCTCACCCGATATAGAACTACTGTGCTGAAATGCCGACCTTTCTACCTACCAAGAGAATTTAGCGCTACTTTTATCACAGCTGTTTACATTCAAGCACAAGCGGATACACAGACGGCACTCAGTGTTATTCACGATACTATCAGCACACACAAGACCACAGACCCAGACGCTGTTTTTATTATTGCTGGGGACTTTAATCAGTGTAAACTGTGTTCAGTTCTACCAGAATTTCATCAACACGTCAACATTCCTACTAGAGAACAGAACACACTGGATCACGTATATACAAAGTTAAAGGGAGCTTACAAAGCGAAGTTCCGACCTCATTTTGAACGCTCAGAACACAAAACAATTTTTCTATATCCAACCTACAAACAGAAGCTGAAACAGTGTGCTCTTGAAAGGAAAACCATCAGAGTGTGGTCTGAGACAGCTGAACTAACACTGAAAGACTGCCTTGCATGTACTGACTGGGATGTATTCAGAACAGCAGCAATACAACAGGACTCCACAGTCAATATTGATGAATATGCATCAACTGTTACAGCGTATATCAGCACATGCATTGACAATATCATACCACAGAGGACCATTTGCACATATCCAAATCAGAAACCATGGGTTGCTGCACAAGTACGTTCCAGTCTACGTGCTCGCACTATGGCTTTTAAATCTGGGGGGTCTCAAGCTAGGGCTGGGTGATATAGCTAAAAAATGTATCAACGATATAATGTTTCATATAGTTCGGTATTGATAATTATTGACATTTTTTATAACCTTTTTTAAAACAAAGCGCAATAAAAAATTTTTTAAATTTAACCAAATTAATTTACCCAATTTGTTGAGACAAACAACATTTTTTTTTTTACAGTCAAACACAAAATAAAATGTAAACAAATATCTCCTTTCTTATGT
>NW_015662012.1:0-204 GCF_001515625.1 Sinocyclocheilus rhinocerous | reverse complement strand
TATATGCAGATTAAATAAGTCTTATGGAAACTTTTGGCTTGTCTCCCGAAGCCACAGGAGGGCGCAATGAGCAAAACAATGCAGCGTATGAAATTGTCAATGCAATGAAATAACTGTCCATAAAAAAACCCTGCATAACGTCTAAATTAACATATACTGTATAAATCAAATATAATTTAATAAATTGCATAAACAATTATGAAC
>NW_015662011.1:566891-569891 GCF_001515625.1 Sinocyclocheilus rhinocerous | reverse complement strand
AAGCCGCGGCAGCCAACTTCGATAGGAAACAACGCTGCATTCCATCCTTTAACAGAAGCTTCGTTGATCAGGTCTTGATACTTAGCCCTCTTTAACTCATGAGAGATGGCTAGCCTGTCCTCCCAGGGCACAGTCAACTCGACTACTATTATGGTTATCAAAGCTGGGCGAGCCGCATGAGGCTCGCGAGCCGCGCAATGAGTAACACTGCTTTAGAACAATGACCCCTCTGGGTGGTAGCGTCTTATGTTCATTGGCTTTAATCCTTTGTAAGTCTGTCCATTTTTCTTTATGCAAAATGTGTGTAAAATGGCCATAAAAATTTGTTGTGTCTCCCAAAATGTGTAATAAACATGCTTTAAGTCCTGGTGTCCTCTACAGTGGACATGTATGAAATTGATGTCCTGTTTCATAACAGGAAGTCATATTTTGATTTGAAACCCCATAACATTTTCCTGAGATGTTGATTTATGACAAACAGTTTGAAAAGTAGTCAGATTTAAATGATAATTACAAAATATTAGCATATTTCCATAAGGGTGTTACACTTGATCACTAAATTAATGTCAGCCATTTTTAAAGACCAAGGAGAGGGGGTGGTCATGGTGAAACATCCAATCATTTGGTATCTCTGAAAAGCCCCGAATGTGCTCTGTACAGGACATCCAGATTTAAAACTGTGCAAAGTCTCAGAGAAATTGCTAAAACATAATGTCCTCTACAGAGCACAAAACTCCATAGCTGGTAGTCAGGAGGTAAAATTTAAACCATAATTTTTTTCTTTTTTCTTTAAGATAGCTCAAGTTTTAGCCTCCTGTTCACAAAAACCCCTGCAACTAACATAGAATTCTGTTTTCTGCACTCTATACCCTACAAAGGACAAGCTTGTATATGTACTGCCGTGTTTGTGCCATTTATTTGATCAGTTTATTTTTGTTCAACAATAAATATTTAATGAGTCCACATCAGTTGCTTGTTACATTAAAAGGTGGCTTGAACTTTCATGTTCATATTCATGTCATTTCACAATTATGCCATCCTTAATAACACACTGTTTATCAGTATTCCAAAGAACCAAGTCACCACTTAAAATGTCGTTATGGTTTTGAAATTTTAGTTCAAAAGCCTGGTGATAGTGTTTAAGCAATCGAGAAAAACTGTAATAATAATGTTCGTATTCATGTTAGTTCACAGTGCATTGACTGATGTTAACAGATACAAGGTTTGATCGAAAAATGTATTAGTAAATGTTGAGATTAACATTAGTTAAGATTAATAAATGCTGTTGAAGTATTGTTCTTTGTTAGTTAATGTTAACAAATGACACCCTTATTTTAAAGTGTTACCAGAAAGGTTATTTAAATTTTATTGCTGTCGTTATAATTGTCATCTTTGGTGTGAACAGGCCTTTAGAAGACAGTGGGCAGCTGAATTGCTGTAGTCTGTGGTTGGTTAGAAAATTCATTTTTAAATGAGCATTAGGTCTTCAAGGAAAAGTTAACTCAAAAATGAAAATTGGCAGAAAATGTACTTACCATCAGGCAATCCAAAATGTAGATGAGATTGTTTCCCCATAAGAACTGATTTGGAGAAATTTAGCATTAAATCACTTGCTCCTTAGTGGATCCTCTGCAGTGAATGGGTGCCGCCAGAATGAGCGTCAAAACAGCTGATAAAATCATGACATTAATCCACAAGTAAGCCACACAACTCCAGTCCATCAGTTAACATCTTGTGAAGCGAAAAGCTGTAGATCATCTGTAACTGCATTTTTGGGTGAACTATTCTTTATCAAATATGTAAACATCAATCTCTGTTACAACAAGCAGAGAATCCAACAAAACTTAATGTAAATTAGTGTAGTGCTAATTTCACCCCTTCCATTATAGCACTGGCTTTGCTTACATCCACCTTCTTCATGAGAGAGAAAAACTGGGTTTAAGAGAGAGACAGAGGCAGAAAGCAAGGGAGCCGGCAGCCCCAGATGATCCGTACATCTCACAGAAGGTTTTATACCATTGTGATCTCTTGACTTTAGAAGTAAAATCAATCCCTGCTGCTTCTGCACATATCAATGTTCTTTTCAACGTAGCAATTGAAAAGAAATCCAATACTCTTTCTTTAATTGAGCTATTAATACCCCGCTGGATATCTCAATGGCAGTGACTACACCCATTAAGTTGTATTAGATGGCTGAGGTCGTTCTCATTTTAGTGCAATACCACCTTCTAGCCTGCATCCAATCAAGGGCCGAAGAAATGTGTTCCATCACATTCTCTTTTCATTGTCTTTCTCTTTTTGTCTTTCTTATGGTCTTTTCCTTTTCTTTCTTTCTTTGCTAGCAAATGATTGTCCGCTCACCTCAGCATTTGACGTAGGACTGGCATTTCCCTTCATTCTAAGCCTTTATCCCTCAGACTTAATATATCAATTTCAGTTAAATGTCATTTAATCAATTTAGCAGTTAATGTCAGGAGTTTCATGGGATGCTTGACAAGTAAATATTCATTTACTTAATTTTCATTGTAATCTTTGTTGTCTGTTTCCTCATGAAGATTTGGGATATTGGCTGGATATTAAAATCTATTTGTGTTCCCTATTCCTTCTTTATTTCTTTCTCTTTTTTTCTCTGAGCTCACTACCCCAAACCCCCTTTCGTATCCTCATTAGCATAACTCTTGGTTTATTAATTTTAATACCTGCTCATTTTTTGTTCTTAATAAAGGTTGAGGTAAGCACAGGATGAATGGCACATCTCAACTCCTTTCTCTGAAGCATGAAATTGCTTTTAGTCGTCCAGTCCATTTCTGAGTTCATTAAACCGATTCCTAACTGTCCATCTAGCTTTTCTGGAATGACTTTTTCGGAATGACTGTTATCGATGGGAATAAACAGTGATTATTGGCAGTACAGTAGAGAACAAATTATCACTACTGTTGAAAAGTTTGGGGTCCCATAAGAAAAAACTGTGTGTGTGTGTGTGTCTATATATATATATAT
>NW_015662011.1:554328-565960 GCF_001515625.1 Sinocyclocheilus rhinocerous | reverse complement strand
ATTTTCTGGTAAGATATCTGTACTTTTACTTGAGTATGGCTTTCAGGTACTTTATACACCACTGGTTACAAGTTCTTCATGGAATCATCAATGCAAGAAGTCTTCAAACTCGGTCCTGCAGAGTTTAGCTCCAACCCTAATTAAACACAGCTGAACCAGCTAATTACGGTCTTATAGGTGCATCTCAATAAATTAGAATGTCGTGGAAAAGTTCATTTATTTCAGTAATTCAACTCAAATTGTGAAACTCGTGTATTAAATAAATTCAGTGCACACAGACTGAAGTAGTTTAAGTCTTTGGTTCTTTTAATTGTGATGATTTTGGTTCACATTTAACAAAAACCCACCAATTCACTATCTCAACTAATTAGAATATGGTGACATGCCAATTAGCTAATCAACTCAAAACACCTGCAACGGTTTCCTGAGCCTTCAAAATGGTCTCTCAGTTTGGTTCACTAGGCTACACAATCATGGGGAAGACTGCTGATCTGACAGTTGTCCAGAAGACAATCATTGACACCCTTCACAAGGAGGGTAAGCCACAAACATTCATTGCCAAAGAAGCTGGCTGTTCACAGAGTGCTGTATCCAAGCATGTTAACAGAAAGTTGAGTGGAAGGAAAAAGATGCACAACCAACCGAGAGAACTGCAGCCTTATGAGGATTGTCAAGCAAAATCTATTCAAGAATTTGAGTGAACTTCACAAGGAATGGACTGAGGCTGGGGTCAAGGCATCAAGAGCCACCACACACAGACGTGTCAAGGAATTTGGCTACAGTTGTCGTATTCCTCTTGTTAAGCCACTCCTGAACCACAGACAACGTCAGAGGCGTCTTACCTGGGCTAAGGAGAAGAAGAACTGGACTGTTGCCCAGTGGTCCAAAGTCCTTTTTTCAGATGAGAGCAAGTTTTGTATTTCATTTGGAAACCAAGGTCCTAGAGTCTGGAGGAAGGGTGGAGAAGCTCATAGCCCAAGTTGCTTGAAGTCCAGTGTTAAGTTTCCACAGTCTGTGATGATTTGGGGTGCAATGTCATCTGCTGGTGTTGGTCCATTGTGTTTTTTGAAAACCAACGTCACTGCACCCGTTTACCAAGAAATTTTGGAGCACTTCATGCTTCCTTCTGCTGATCAGCTTTTTGAAGATGCTGATTTCATTTTCCAGCAGGATTTGGCACCTGCTCACACTGCCAAAAGCACCAAAAGTTGGTTAAATGACCATGGTGTTGGTGTGCTTGACTGGCCAGCAAACTCACCAGACCTGAACCCCGTAGAGAATCTATGGGGTATTGTCAAGAGGAAAATGAGAAACAAGAGACCAAAAAATGCAGATGAGCTGAAGGCCACTGTCAAAGAAACCTGGGCTTCCATACCACCTCAGTAGTGCCACAAACTGATCACCTCCATGCCACGCTGAATTGAGGCAGTAATTAAAGCAAAATGAGCCCCTACCAAGTATTGAGTACATGTACAGTAAATTAACATACTTTCCAGAAGGCCAACAATTCATTAAAAATGTTTTTTTTTATTGGTCTTATGGAGTATTCTAATTTGTTGAGATAGTGAGTTGGTGGGTTTTTGTTAAATGTGAGCCAAAATCATCACAATTAAAAGAACCAAAGACTTAAACTACTTCAGTCTGTGTGCATTGAATTTATTTAATACACGAGTTTCACAATTTGAGTTGAATTACTGAAATAAATGAACTTTTCCACGACATTCTAATTTATTGAGATGCACCTGTATATATAAATCCAGTCTTCAGTGTCACATGATACTTCAGAAATCATTATTGGTGCTCAAGAAATGTTCTTATTGTTATCACTTATTATCACTGTTGAAAACAGGTGTGCTGTTTAATATTCTTTTGGAAAAACATACTTTTTTCTTTAGGATTTATTGATGAATAGAACGTTCAAAAGAACACCATTTATTTGAAATTGTAATCCTTTTTTGCATCCATTTTATGCATCCTTGCTGAATAAAAATGTTCTTTTAAAAACAACAAAAGCTTACTGACCCAAACTTTGAACCATAGTGTTTGTTTAGTGTTGTTGTTTGACAGTTAAGGCTAATTGCTTTGTTGTTGCCTCTAATAATTTGTAAGAATAGTTTATTACTGTATGAAATTATTTCACAAATGCTTAATTTGACCATTTATAGCTCATAATATTGTGATATGCAATTTAAAAGACTTAATTTCATAATTTATAAAGCAGCCTTTGGAATCCTGCACCTGTAAGGGAAAGTAAGGGAAAGTAAAGTAAGGTAAGTTTAGGATTAAATGTTGATTTTTTTTTTATCCCTTGTCAATATTTTGTCAGTGTTGTGGCGTTTAAGCTTTTAAACATGGAGGCATCCAAAAGTGGGACAGGCCATCAGTTGTCAGTCAGGTCAATATGCAGCGAGTTGAAATGAAGGTCAAGGTTACTGAAATGTTTTTCCCAGACTGCATTTGGCCGGACTAAAATCACATTCCCTTCGGTGCGAGCGTGTGGAATGAAGCAGTCTCTCGTGCATCAGCAAACGCATCCTCACACACATGGATTCCAGAAAAACACTGTGGTTTTAACAGGTGTGCAGAGACACACTCTCAAACACACACATGCTAAACATCATAAGACAGGAGCCAGAGGATTTTCTTCACCCCACAAATGTGTTGCCAGTATGCCAGATGGCCCCTGTACGTGCAGAAAACAGGTTCCCCCTCGCTTACTGTGAGCAGAATATAAAAAGAACCAACGGCCATCAATCACCAACCCGGAGTACGATCTCCTCTAAACTCGTCTGCTTTTTTCCCCCAATCATGTCATTTACATTTCATCTTCTGTAAATGAACAAAGACTATTGGTTGTTTTTTGAAGCTCAGTCGAAATTAGTTGGCGCTCTCAAATCACATCAAATACTCTCATATCAACGATTGTTCTTAAACCGATGAAGGAACATTTGATCCCACTCAGACAGCTGAATTCTGCATCACGAACAACAAACATAACCGTAGTCATTTCCCCTTTGATGTGACTGCATTTGATAGCAGAAGCGTTTGAGCTGGACGTAGGCCCGGCGGGAATGGGCTAGTGCGTATGTCTTCTAGCGTATCCTGACTGAGCGTGATAAACCTGCTTTTAAAAGGCCTGGTGTCGGCTTGCCTTTCTTTTATCCAATTACAGTTGTGATTACCCTTAGAAAATAGAGGGTTTCCTGCCTGTGTGGGGTCTCTGCAGAAATGTTAAGGATATAAAGTGCTCAGAGACATTACACATGCACTCTTGTATGGAAATGTAAGCCTCCAGAGCAACCCTCCCCCTCAAAATAACTATGATATCATGTGTTTGACAGATTGTGCAGGGCATAATAACCGCCTGTTAGCTCATGCCGCAGAAGGAGCCTTTCTCTGAATATAACAATGTGGTGTTTCTCATATGTAACAGCATGCTTCTTATATTAGCTAGGGGAAATCATATGCAAGCTGTGATCGTATACCTGATCTCTTTTTTATTATTAATGTGGTCTATATATCTGTTGCAGTTTTATGATGGATTTTCATATTTAAATATTGAAAGTCTGGGATTAAGGCAAAACTTATTGGTAATTTGAATATGATGCAAGTGATGAAGGTATGTGTAAGACCTTCTTATTACAAAGAGAAAAAAAGTTGAAATATGGGACATAAAAGTGTGTGTGTGTGTTTAATGTCTCTTAAGCTCACCAAGGCTGTGTTTATTTGATCAAAAATACAGCAAACCAGTAATATTGTGAAATATACACAACCATTTTATATTTTACTACATATAAAATGCTGTTGTGCTGCTGAATATTTTTGCGGAAACGTCAACACATTTTTTGTGTATAGAAAAAGTATAGAACATTCAGAACAACAGCATTTATTTGAAATAGTTTTCTTTTGTCCTGTTTTTATCCTTTCATGAATATTTCCATCACAGTGCCATTTCCATCACACCTCACATTATGTAAATTGTGTTTGATGAAATTCTGTGGTGGAAATGGTGGCAATAGAAATTAATTTTAAACATTTTTCAAATACTGTGTCATACTCTTGCTGAGGCAAATTTCATAACTAACATTTTATCTGTGCTAATTACACAATATTTTCACACTTTTTTTTCAGAATTTACAAAATTACAGCTTGATTAGAAATGGCACACAACAAAATATTCTTTTTTTATTTCAAACCACATATTTCTGTTGTCAGTTTTTTAACCAAGTTCTCTAAATTGTGAAATATTATTACATTTAAAATAACCATTTTATATTTTACTACATTTAAAACTGCTTTGGTTTAAAGAAGCCTTGACACATTTTTTTCCCAAAAAGTTCAGAACAACAGCATTTATTTGAATTAGTTTTCTTTTTATCCTTGCTGAATAAAATAATGATTTTCCTTCAGAAAATAAACAAAACAGAACAAAACTCTGACCGACCCAAAACTTATGAATGGTACTGTGTATACATATAATTTCCTTAAACTCTTTCCTGCATAAATCCAGAATACATTCACTGTGTATTTCAAGGACACTTGTTTCCATTCAATAGGATGCAATACAGGTAATGGTTGTTGCCTTGGAGAAGTCATGTCTTCTTAAAGGGGTCTTCGGATGTGAAATGCACTTTTACATGTTGTTTGAACATAAATGTGTGTTGGCAGTGTGTGTACACAACCAGCCTATAATGATAAAAATCCACCCAGTGTTTTTGTATAATCTCCTAAAATCATTACCCCTTTTTCAAATCAAGCCGTTCTCAGATTCCTGCCAGTGTGACGTCACACTGGCCAAGGTCGCTCCCACGATTGTTGATCGACAGTGGCATCAGTCTTTGGTTTTATCACAGACCTGCCCTGAGTGAGCTGTCTTCAGTCCGACATTGTTTCACTGCCAGAGCAGATGTAGACAAGAATGTCTCCTAAGTGCTTTGTTGTTGGATGTAATAATGAAAACACTCGACTGACGTTATGAAGTGAGTTTGGAGTATAAACATTTTATTAAATGTGGTATTTTCACATGCTTTCAGATGGAGCAGCATTTACGCAAACAGCTGTCATCGTAAACGATATCTTCGATTTCATAATCGCGCAATTATATCGTAAGCGGTTTTTTTTGTGTATCTTGTCAGTGAACTATGCTCTGAGCAGTAAATGCTGCTCCATCTGAAAGCACGTGATGGAGATTTACTGATGATTACAGAACCGGCTTTACTGACAAAATGCGCATGACAATCGCATTCGATTGATCGTGCAGCCCTACTATCTTCGCGCGAAACATTCGTGATCCAGCTTCACCTGCAGAAGAAGTGAGTATAAGGTTTTTTAATGAATCTTTGCAAATCGCCTTTCCTAATAAGATAAACAAAACAGAACAAAACTCTGACCGACCCAAAACTTATGAATGGTACTGTGTATACATATAATTTCCTTAAACTCTTTCCTGCATAAATCCAGAATACATTCACTGTGTATTTCAAGGACACTTGTTTCCATTCAATAGGATGCAATACAGGTAATGGTTGTTGCCTTGGAGAAGTCATGTCTTCTTAAAGGGGTCTTCGGATGTGAAATGCACTTTTACATGTTGTTTGAACATAAATGTGTGTTGGCAGTGTGTGTACACAACCAGCCTATAATGATAAAAATCCACCCAGTGTTTTTGTATAATCTCCTAAAATCATTACCCCTTTTTCAAATCAAGCCGTTCTCAGATTCCTGCCAGTGTGACGTCACACTGGCCAAGGTCGCTCCCACGATTGTTGATCGACAGTGGCATCAGTCTTTGGTTTTATCACAGACCTGCCCTGAGTGAGCTGTCTTCAGTCCGACATTGTTTCACTGCCAGAGCAGATGTAGACAAGAATGTCTCCTAAGTGCTTTGTTGTTGGATGTAATAATGAAAACACTCGACTGACGTTATGAAGTGAGTTTGGAGTATAAACATTTTATTAAATGTGGTATTTTCACATGCTTTCAGATGGAGCAGCATTTACGCAAACAGCTGTCATCGTAAACGATATCTTCGATTTCATAATCGCGCAATTATATCGTAAGCGGTTTTTTTTGTGTATCTTGTCAGTGAACTATGCTCTGAGCAGTAAATGCTGCTCCATCTGAAAGCACGTGATGGAGATTTACTGATGATTACAGAACCGGCTTTACTGACAAAATGCGCATGACAATCGCATTCGATTGATCGTGCAGCCCTACTATCTTCGCGCGAAACATTCGTGATCCAGCTTCACCTGCAGAAGAAGTGAGTATAAGGTTTTTTAATGAATCTTTGCAAATCGCCTTTCCTAATAAGGTGCTAGTTAGCAAGTTCCACGGCTAAATGCGGCTAAAGTAAACAGTCTCTCAGAGAACGGCTCAGAAGAGAGGGGTGGGGTAAGCAGAGCTCATTAGCATTTAAAGCGGCATGCAACAAAACGGCTTGCTCTGAAAAGAGTTGTTTTTGGCAAGGTAAAAAGGGTGTTGTTTTACACTACCATTGAGAAATTTTAACCAAAGTATGTTATAGACTTTTCATTAAGACCCTAAAGAATCATATCAACTTGTGGAAAATGGTCATCCGAATTTTCACAGTGTTGTTATTTGTGTAATTATATTATATTGTTATGTTTTATAATGTCTGTATATAACAGAGAGAATGCGAAACAACAAAATAAAATGATGGGAATGATTATTAGACCACAGTAGGAATGACATCACCTCCTTCCATTCCACCATCTTGCACAGAAATCTTTCATCCTTTTTCGTTACCTTTATTTCCTGATTGTGTGTTGAATTCACTTAGACCATTAGAGCATTCAAGCTTTTCTGACAGCTGATGGACGTCGTACAAATGAGATCTGCTGAAGGCACATGAAATAGCACAGATAGATTTAAAAGGAAGTTCTCTGTGAATGACAGCATACATCGTTTTTTTTTATTTTTATCAGTAAACCAGATTCATCACATAATGGCTACCTTTTTTCTTCTGATGTTATTATATTGTGAACAAAGACTGCAAGTTAGAATAATATGCACACAAAAAAAATATTGCTACCAAATTGTAAGAAAACAACGGGGTTACTAATACGACTGGAGTCTCATGTTATTAATTATACATATATTTGTAAGTACTGTGATTTATGTGTAAAATATTTTAATAGAAAAACTGCCTGAAGGTGAAGTGTATAATTTGTGTATAATGCCTTTAGCATCATCAAACAATATTTGAAACATAAAAATATATTTTTTTTTTCCAAACAGACTACCCAAACAGTGTCCATATATCTGTGTATTGTGACAAAATAAGTTTTTAGCAAGCAGTATGTAAATCACCAATGTTTCATTGTATTGTAGTAGATGTTTATGATTGTGAAATATTATAATAGACTCAAAACCATCTGTACGCATGAGCAAAAATGGCCAGCTTAGCCACTACCACTGAATGGGAATGCTAATAGATAGATTTTTCCAGGTGTTATAGACCTCCTTAGTTATAACGCTCAAACAAACAGTGTTTATACTCTTGGGGAATTCAACCTATGAATAGTTTACTTATAGTTGTCTCTGCACATTAAACTGGGGTAGGAGAACATTTTATCATTAGAAAATTTTGCGCTTTAATACATTCTTTATATGTAGCTACATTAAATTATACCCAGATAAACATGCTGGTTTAGAAAGCTGAACGGAAATGCTGGATTTTTTAATTTTTTAAGAGAAAATTAATCTACTATCAATGTCCAACAGCAGGAGAATTATGGCATTTTTGTAGTCTTTCATGAATATTTCCATCACAGTGCCATTTCCATCACACTTCAAATTATGTATATTGTGTTGAATAAAATTCTGTGGTGGAAATGATGGTGATAGAAATTAATTTGTAAACATTTTTCAAATACTATGGCAGACTTTTGTTAAAGGGATAGTTCACCCAAAAATTTTAATTCTGTTATTAATTACTCACCCTCATGTCGTTCCAAACCCTTAAAACCTTTGTTCATCTTCAGAACACAAATTAAGATAGTTTTGATGAAATGCGTTCTGATTCTGCATAGACAGCAATGCAATGCCACGTTCAAGGCCCAGAAAGGTAGTAAGGACATTGTTAAAATAGTCTATGTGATATCAGTGGTTCAACCGTAATTTTATGAAGCATAAAAGAATATGCGCGTGAAAGATGACACAGAAGAGAAGAAATTGTTGAATAAAGTCGTTAATTTAGTTTTCTTTGCGCACAAAAAGTATTCTCCTAGCTTCATAAAATTTTAACAATGTTCTTAGTTACCTTTCTGGGCCTTGAACGTGGTAGTTACAGTATGTTGCTGTCTATGCAGGGTCAGAAAGCTCTCGGATTTCATCAAAAATATCTTCATTTGTGTTCCCCAGTGAAGACCTCGTCTCCTAGACGGCCATCGGTAAATAACGACTAATCGTTAGTCGACCAGAAGAGGCTTGGTCGACCAAAATTTTATTAGTCGCAGAAAAATAAAAAAATTCCACAGGTGAAGTCACGCAGTCCGTGATGGACAGATCGTTAACGGCTGGTCTATGTGGTAATACAGTACATCGGGCAGGAAATCCAAACGTTCGACTATCATTCATCGACCTCAAATATGGCTTCTGAAATAGTATTAGCAACTTTACATGGCCGTTCAATCTAATGTAAACCAAGAGAGATGTGCGCTATTCAGTGTCTGTGCGGAGTGTGGAAACTGAACAGTAGCGCTCACTGCAGGACAGATAGAGACGCCGCTGCGCTCACTTGCTCTTAAAATACTGGCCATTTTTGGTCAAACAGATAAGAGTAATACATCTTTCGAATCTGTAAAGACTCTACATTTATTTCTGTGCACTCACAATAAAAACAAATCGCGCTTTTGTGAAATAATGAAAGCAAACAGGATGCACTTTCTGCCGTCTCATTCTCTGTGAACTTGGGCACGAAACTCCGTGTATATCTTTACCTTATGGCAGGGACGGATTTAGTGAATTGGGGGCCCCAGGCAAAATATAGGAATGGGGCCCTATACATTTGCACACATTTTCCTAGATCAAACTTGAGGTTCCTTTTTTGTTGTGATGCTTGCTGCTGCACAATGGTGCCCCATAGTTGTGTCCAATGATTCTACATTTTTCATGTACATGTTATAATGGCTTTCTTTCATGTTGTGGGGGGGGACCAAATGATCAGTGAGAGCAGGACAAATGTGTCACATTTTAAACTCAACAAAACGGTAAAATACATATATCAAGAGCGTGCTCACAGATACAGCGTTGGATGAATTGGATTAGAGCCCTGCACGGGCCTCAAATATAGGCCTTTTTTCCCCTTTTCCCCCAAAAAGCTTATACTACTGTTTCAGCTATTAAAATTGTTCAGTTGTGTATGTAATGAAAAAGTGATTATATTTCGTTTAGTTTTTTTTATAAAGTAAATTTTGAAAAACGTTTGGAGCATTTTTTGTTCGTTAAATGTAAGTTGTTGTTTGTTTGTTTTTTAAGTAACGGCCAGCGGCAGACAGTGAATTGATCATAGCCTATATGTTTGATCAATTTAGCCTTCTCAAATCATCAGGACTTGCCTAAAATAAAATCTATATATAAAACAGTTCAAGCATATAACAATGTTAGTTTAAATGTTTAACCTATATAAATGTGCGCTGTTAGATGCATTTCCAATAGTTTGTGCGGAGAGTGTAAGCTGAAGCTCTGCAGGACATGGAGGCGCCAGTGCGATCACTTGCCAGCGCTTAATGCGCATATCCTATATGAAAAGCATTTTAGGGGGCCCTTGGCTTTTGGGGGCCCAAGGCGGTCGCCTACCTTTGCCTAATTGGTAAGTCCGCCCCTGCCTTATGGACATATATCTATAAAACTATATCTATAGAGAGTGAAATGTCTGCTTTCAAATGAACCAATTCAAATGGAAAACAAATATTCTTAGATTATGTCATCCGTATGAAACATGCATTCAGGCGCAGCAGTACTGCAGAGATGACGAGTCAGTGTCGCCGACTTCATCTCTTAAACCGAAAACAAAGAAAGCACTAGTTTATAAAATTATTAAAATGTTAATGCAGTCTCCTTACTGTTTTTCACTGACACATTCATAACCATTACTTCTGCCGGTGCGCTGTGGCAAGATTTATTCGTGCCGCTTGAGCGCATGTTAGGCTACGTAGGCAATTAAAAGCTCATAATAATGATTTAAATTGTTTATTAATAAACGTGCGATTAGTCGACTAATGCTTAAAATGAACGACTACTAGTCGACCAGAAAAATCCTTAGTCGAGGACAGCCCTACTGGACGGTGACATCACTGAATTCAATGATGAACTGCCTTTAACTGAAAATTGAGTGTTTACTATTGTCCTTTTGCATTATTGGCACACTATTTTCCTATTTGATACTGTAAAGCTGCTTTGACACAATCTGTATTGTTAAAAGCGCTATATAAAAAAGGTGACTTGACTTGTCTTCCAAAGATGAACGAAGGTCTTACGGGTTTGGAACGACATGAGGGTGAGTAATTAATAATATAATTATCGTTTTTGGGTGAACTATCCCTTTAAGGCGAATTTCATAACTAATATTTTATGTGCAATATTTAATAGTGCAATTAGTGTGTTCACACTGACAATTCCAACAAGTGCACTTGAAATACCCAGATGATGCCCTTATTTAACCAAAAACGAAATGTGGAATGTTGGACACTTTATGCACTCTACTGTCGCAATTTTTATTATGTAGTGGAAGTAGAAGGGCTATCAGACACTGATGATGACAAAATACCCTTATAAAATTCATACATGGGAGAGTGCATAGTGCATAGCTTTAAGTGCATAATGTGTACTGTAGTTATACCAAGGAGGTCCATAATACCTGGAGAAAGCTATCCATTAGCATTCACATTCATCTCAATAGTAGTAACAAGAGTGCTGGAGGCACTCTTTTTTTTCTCAGAAAAGCATGTAATGTTGGAATAGCACAGTCCAGGTTTTGTCTCTTTAATGAGTTAACACTTCCTACTCCAGGTCATAAGGTACTTGCTGATTCAGTCACTCCTCTCAAAACTAATTGGCCATGTGGCCAGATTTTAGGGAAAGTCCTAATGAGTAAAGGTTAAAAACATGCCCACTCTTTTTCTGGGTTGTGAAAGCATGCATTTTCACATGGCTTCTTTTTTACTGTCTTTCGCTCCGGTGTGATTGATTCAGAGCAGGTCTGGGATCAGTAATTGCCGGTAGGTGTCATGGTGCCGGGCAGTTAAAAGCGCTTTGTTCATATGAAAATGAGACAAAGAGGTTTATATAACCCTGTTAACCTGCCTGAGCTGAGAGCTTTTTAATGTGTGCTTCAGGAAGCTGTAATGCAGGTCTGTTACACAGTAGGTTTAAAGGAGATGAAAAATGGGACCCTTTGTCAAGGTGACAAAACTTGCCAAACCCGAATACACTCTAAATTTGATTGGACGAGAGTTGTACAATTAACCTTGTAAAAATAATTAACCTTTTTAAAAGATTAGTTTAGCCAAAAATGAACATTCTGCCATCTTTCCTGACCTTAAAGTCATTCCAGACAATAGATTTTGTCAAGCTCCAAAAATATCCAAATATATGTATATATATATAT
>NW_015662011.1:544304-553897 GCF_001515625.1 Sinocyclocheilus rhinocerous | reverse complement strand
TCAAACTCCAAATAGGACCAAAGGACCATCATAGTGGTGATTTTGGTCCTTTTTGGAGCTCGCTAGTCCTTGTTCATTAAGCATCATAGAAAATGTCCATAATACAATAGCTTTGTGTAAAATTTAAGTTATTATCTACTGAAAATTCCCCTCCACTGTTGCAGATCTTGTGCGTTTGCGTATATTGCAGCATGAAGACGGCATGTTTCTTGTGTCATACAGTGAATCGCAACACATAAAGTTAGAATATGCAGACGTATGAATGAGATTTGAAGGCTGCGGCAAAGGGGGCAGTTTTCTGTCAATAATGACTAAAAGGAGTCATTTTTTCAAAATATTAAAATTCTGTTAATATCAATTTCTCTTCTTCATATCCTTCCAAAACTTTGACTTTCTTTCTTCCGTGGAACACAAAGAAAGTTTGTGTAATTACTGGTAATGACAGATATAAGATTTATAACGGACGCAAAAGCACCATATATGTAGGCCATATGATTTGTGCTATATTCCAAGTCTTCCAAGACACCTGGATTGGGTGGATGGATAAATAAATTAAGGTAGATGGTAAGATATATTTAACTTTTGATATATCTCTTGAGTTTTACACAAACTATTATATTATATATATATATATATATATATATATATATATATTGGGTACTTTTATTATGGTTTCTGGTCATTTTTGAAGCTCAACAGCACCATCCCTTCATTTTTAACATTTTGTCAAGTTTTGACATTTTGATTAAAAATTACAATGTCAAAACATTTGCGTGGATATGCATGGGTGAATTGTTTACAATAAAATCAATTAGAAGATGCATTTAAAAAAGAGTGAATTTTCATGCTGACTTTATAGTACAACTTGAACACTTTGTTTAACATCTCCTTATACAGGTTTGGAACAACATGAAAAAGTGAACAAGGACAGAATTTTCATCTTTAGCTGAATTAAACCTTTAAAAAGGGGGTTTATGGTAATTCAAACTCATTAATTGCAGTGTTGGGCGTAACTAGTTATATGTAACGGAATTTCATAATTTAAATACAAAATAAATGTAACTGTAATCTCTTACAGTTGCTGATAAAAAATGTGTAATTAAATTACAGTTACGTATGAAAATGTCAATGAATACAAAGTGAGATACATCTGAACATTTTGACACGCATACAGATTTTATTGATTTCTTTCCCAAATTGCATTGACTGCTCTTAGGACAAAGAATAGGATACATGCTTATTTGGTAACGGTTTTATTTCATATTTGGTTTATGTATATGCTTTATTTTTTAAGATTATCTGTTTTTTTTCCCCAAGGCATTGTTAGATGCCAGTCTGTCCTGTCGTAGCTATGCAAGGATTTGACATCAAAAACAGTACCATAACTAAGCTACAGGTGCATCTCAATCAATTAGAATGTCGTGGAAAAGTTCATTTATTTCAGTAATTCATCTCAAATTGTGAAACTCGTGTATTAAATAAATTCAATGCACACAGACTGAAGTAGTTTAAGTCTTTGGTTCTTTTAATTGTGATGATTTTGGCTCACATTTAACAAAAACCCACCAATTCACTATCTCAACTAATTAGAATACTTCATAAGACCAATACAGCGGTTCTCTCGGTTGGTTTTGCATCTTTTTCTTCCACACTTTTTCTTTCCACTCAACTTTCTGTTAACATGCTTGGATACAGCACTCTGTGAACAGCCAGCTTCTTTGGCATTGAATGTTTGTGGCTTACCCTCCTTGTGAAGGGTGTCAATGATTGTCTTCTGGACAACTGTCAGATGACAGTTGTCCAGAAGTAGTAGCCTAGTGAACCAAACTAGTAGTAGAAGTAGTAGCCTAGTGAACCAAACTGAGAGACCATTTTGAAGGCTCAGGAAACCTTTGCAGGTGTTTTGAGTTGATTAGCTGATTGGCATGTCACCATATTCTAATTTGTTGAGATAGTGAATTGGTGGGTTTTTGTTAAATGTGAGCCAAAATCATCACAATTAAAAGAACCAAAGACTTAAACTACTTCAGTCTGTGTGCATTGAATTTATTTAATACACGAGTTTCACAATTTGAGTTGAATTACTCAAATAAATGAACTTTGATGCACCTGTATATCTTTAACGTCAGAACGATCTCACAGTAAAAATAGGTGCTAAAGTCTGAATTTGAGGTGGCTGTGCTTTCAAATGAAATAATGATAATCTAAATTCAAGTGAAGAAGGATTTTGAAAGTCTGACAGTAATCAGTGTTGAGTACTACTGTAAGGTTAACGCTGCTTGTTTTAAATTATTTACAAAATGATTAACAGTTGAAAACATTTGTAAGAAATTTAGAAAAGTAATCAAAAAGTAAACAAATGTAATTTTGCTTTACTTTAATAAAGTAATTGAAATAGTTACACTACTTTTACATTTTAATGACCTGTAACCTATTACATTTCCAAAGTAACCTTCCCAAAACTGATTAATTGTCCCTAACAGACTTCTTAATTAGCTTAACCAGCTTTAACGTAGTAACAAGTACTTTTGTCAACCAGCTTCAACAGAGAGATAATCCAATTTTCTCCTTGAACTACAGCTACAGTAAGTAAACCCACACTAACTCCTTAATGCCCCCCAAGATAAACAAATCCAAGTGTCGTGTGGTTAAGTATACAATCTGGGAAGTTCTGTGCTTTAGAATGTTTGTGGTTTAGACAGTGTCTCAGACTTGAACTGGGCCCTGCAGCCCAGCTCTGATTCACGATTGAAACATAAATAAAAGCCAGTGGCTATTATTTAGAGAGAAGATGTTTTTGAAGAAAGCCCCACCCTGGGACATGAGTTGGAGGGGGGGGAGGAAGAGACGGTGCTGGGAGGGAATCTTCAATAAAGAAAGGGGGAATTAAATCTCTGTGTTGTACAGCAGATCGCCTCACACTTGACTTTGGTTTTCTCCTCAGGACACAGAAGGTCAGTGACCTTGTATTGTTTGGCGTAATGGGCCTCCTGATTGCCTCGTGCGAGTGTTTGTGTAGAAGGCACAATGAAATTAGTCACAGTCTCTCTCTTTCTCTGCACCACCAGCCTTTAGTAGGCTTGATTCCAGTAAAAGGCATAATTCATCATGGACATGACAAATTACAGAAGCCTACTTACTGGGAGAAGAGATTGGGTGTGTGTTTGTGCTCTCCGTTCAGGCTGTAATATTGGTATATCTGAGGCTGGCAAATCTTGACTTTCGAAAGAGAAAAATTAGTCAGGCAGAGGCGGAGGAATTAGAATGGTTTGTTTTGAGTGTGACGCCCGCCCTGGGGACCCTCTCGACTCCGGAGCCAGATGGCTAATAAGTCTGCTGAGGGGATCCGAGCTGTGGTTTGGGGCAATGGCTGAGGATGCTGAGATTGAGTGGAGATGGGAGGAACGGGTGCAGGGGGAATTTGTTGGGCTGGAAACAGAAGGATTTGCTGAGGCACATTCTGTCGAAGTTCCTGGGGCGAGTTATGAACTCTGATCATCAGCGCTTTCCATTCCCTATAGGATAAATATACCCATGAACACATCCAAACCTCAATTACCATTGGGCCATTACTGTCAGATCAGCCTCCCACGGCAATGTCTGCGTCGATACGTTTAATCTACAATTATAAACGATAAAACACTCTTGGTTGGTAAAGAAAACTCAGACAGTTTTCTCAACACACAGTCTTGCAATTAAATGCATTTCACGTCAGCTAAAACGAACCACAAGAGGCTGACAGTAATTTTACCCTAACCTCAAGTGGCCTTTTTAAAAATTAAATGCCAGCAGCTTGATAGAAGACATCAATGTTCAATAAATACATTTGTTAATGATAATAATTTACATTTATGCATTTGGCAGACACTTTTATCCAAGGTGACTTACATTGCGTTCAAGCTATACATTTCTAGTTCATTCATTCCCTGGGGACTGAACCCATGACTTTGGTGTTGCTAGCACCATGATCTACTGTTTGAGCTACAAGAAGGCTGTATTTAATTATAATTATTTAATTATAATAAACAATTTGTCTGCCAAGTGGGTTTTTAGCCTTATGGTCGACTGTTTTTACGGTTGCCTAGCAAAGTAGCAACTAACACAGTCCAACTTCTTCGAGTCAGATGTTTTCAATGAAACTGTTCAATAAACTGGTCTAAAATATTTATTCACTAATTAGGCTGAATCAGTCACTGAAGGTCTCTTTTAGATGTGGGTTAATGTAGCATCACCCTAGTTCCCTCCATAAAAATTCAATAGGATTTTTCCATTGGCTTTGGATTATTGTAGAAAATAGGCTTTGTCAACAACAAAAGTTTATGATTCTTACATGTTTTCATCATAATAATATTCACAAATGAACCCAACCTAATGAAGTAAAAAGCTATGCATAGGCTATATAAACTATGCTACAGTTGCATGACTTCATGGTCCTCATTACTAAGCTTCGAACCTTTTCAGTCTTTATGTAAAAACATTTTCCCTGAAAATTTGAATAATTTTAAAATAGTTGCAATAGTGTGATTATAAACAAGGCTGTGAAAGCGGACTAGCGAGTAGATGGGTTTATCTGCTCGCATAATGACGTTTAATGGCCCTGACAACCTCTGTAGTCCCATTTAGCCACTTGCTAGCAACCACCTTTTTCCAAGACGAGTAAACACTTAAAAAAAATTCACAAGGTTTACTTGTGTATTTTACTTGGTAGAATATTATTTCAGACATTTAACCAAAATCCAATAAAAAAAAAAAACATTGATTTAAAGACAGTCAAACCAGAAGTTGGTTTGAAACATGTTGGCTATTAAAATATGTCATCCCTGCAGCACTCTATAATACATTCCCACCACTATTTCATGTACCATGTGATGCTGTAAAATAACAGCTTTAACCAAGTCATTGAAGTGAACAGTTCAAAAGAACCAATTCAGACTCACTATGTGCATTAGTAATTCAACTGATGCACAGTCAAAGGTGTGCATATATCAGCTATTTAACAGCTTTGAGCATAGCTCATCCAATCAGATTTCAGTGCCGTAACTATCAGTTTTAAAATAAAGAGTTTCTCACAGTGTAATTCTCTATGGTGTTAAAGACTCTTGAGCGGGTGCCAGACATGCTCTTTTGCTTTAGGAAACTGACTGCAACAGCAGGTGCAGGGTAATGGGAAGAGATCCCCTTAGGTGTGTGTGCACAGATGAAACTATTTAGATTCTTGGCTTGGACTGCACAGCTCACCCCTCGAAATGCTGAGGGCTACCTGACAGCAGGGCAGGAAAGGGAACTATCGTCTCTGCAGAACTATTCTCTTTTACCTAAGCAGCCTGCTTAAGTAGAAATCTATGACAGAGCGCTTTTCTCTGTTCTCAAAGCAAGCAGTCTATTAAAAGAAGCCGCCTGTATGAGCACTCAAAGGTGCGTTTATGGAGGTATAACAAGTACAAAATGCACCCATCTGTGTTCCCTTATACACAGGAATTACAGTAGAGACGAGTATGTCGCATAGCAACCAGCATAAGAAGTTTCCGCAAGTGGGGCAAGGCTTACTAAAGACTGAGTGATGGTGTAAGTCACACTGACAAAGTTGCCAGCAGGTAGAGAAAATAACAGGCACATGAGACAGACACCATGTGAAAGCTTCAGTTTAAAAGGCTTGAGTGGTAGTTTATGATCCTCCCGCGTGTTTTAGACACTGACAATTTCATTTGAAAACTATCAATCTTGACTGTCAGTCTCTGTCTGTATTTATCAAAGTCCTTTTATAGGAAGTCAGTCCACTCTGCGGCCATCACAGTAACGCCCCCGGGCAGCTTGCCAGTCATGCACGTACAGCTCCTACGTGCTCGAATGGGAAAGACCCACATGATCAAAACGGTTTGCTAGAACACTTCAAGAACATGTCAAAACATCAACAAAATTAGAATAAAAAAATACTTTTTTTCCTATAGCATAAATATGGTGAAACTGCTGATTTCTGTTTAGCATTTTCATGTCTTACACACCTACATTTTATTTCACATGTTGTTTTTATCTACTGTGGAATTTAATTGGTGTATATATATGTATAGACAAATGTGTGTATAATTAATGTAGAAACAACATAAAGACAGTACATTATAAATACATATAATTATAATAAACAGCTTAGACTGTGTACTTATACTGTCACGTGACAATGACACCATGGCAAATACGATACATCCAGATTACATTCATACTACACACATTCATAATATATACAACATACTTTTTTTTAGCAGCTGCTAAGTAATTACTTAAACAAAATAAGTACTACTCAAGAGAGTATGCGATTTCGGATGCAGCCTGTCACTGAATCATCCATTCAACTGATTTGTACAAAACAGGGATTCCTTCAGCAACGAAACAAGTGAGTCATTGACACATTCAATTCATTGGTTCAAAACAATGAAAACTACTGTGTGTTGATCGGAGATGCGGTTTGCAAATTATTTTACTGTGGCTTTGTTTGGAAACTACTTTCATTCGGGGTGAAGTAGCTGGCAATACTTTGTCTATAATGTAAGTTACGTGATAACATCTTGTATATTAAACTGTTATATAAAAGCAGTATTACACTGGCAATGGTGCTGTTTTTAATATCAGTTCGCAATATATTTCTGCGCCACTCACAGTCTTGTTGACGTTTGGGAACAACAGCACTCTTGCTTGTCTGCTACTGCTTGAATTATATACATAGCCTACTGTACACATACACATTATGCGCTGTGGGTTGTGATAGGTGTGATATGTCCCAGTCATGGTCTCTGTCTTTAACCTTGTCCCAACAACAAACAATATGAGATGCGAAGGCCCTTAAACTAAGTTTGACCTGTCAGCCAGGTGTCTTCCCTGCGCTTTCTCTCCGGTCATTATACACCTTCCTGTCAGCTAATCACATCTCTGTCACCTCCTCCCCTGGAACTGAGATCTTTCTCCTTGATCATGTCAGACATTAAGGACGCCCAGAAAAGAGCTATGCTCTGGCGTCACAGTGTCTGGAACACAGGGATATACAACCCAGGCTCTTCCGGCATTCAGAGCTCACCCTCTGAATTATTTAAGTCCAGATCCCTCCGCATAGAGGACTTCTTTCTACATATGTTTGCTTTTGGGGCTGGCAGCTTATCAGGTGCTGACTTGTGGTGCGCGGCATTGTGATTGCTTGTGCAGCAGATGTAATCAGTTCTGGTATGTTTTCCCCATGAATGTGTGTGTTTACATTTTTAATTTTGCTTACTTCAGCAGCATGAAAGATTATAAGGGCAAGTGGGTGTAGTTGAACTGTGTTTTTTTTTGGCAGAGAGGATAAAGATTTGTATAACACCCTTGCCAATTTTTTTAAACAATACATCTCCTTAGCAGGATAAATAACTGAGCATGTGATTCAGACGATATTGATTCTGGCAGCAGCTTCAGTTCCTTTGCTTTCTGTTTCATTCATGCATTCCGTCATTACACGTCCCCCTGACGACCGCCCTGCATACAAGTTAAAAGTGAATTTGTGAGATACACTAGTAGCAGTCATTTAACAGACTTTTCTATCCAAAACGAACTTGCAGTACACGTGTTACAGCAACATTCCCCCTGGAGCAAACAGAAGTTAAGTGCTTTGCTCAAGGACACTTTCTCTTTCTTCACTGACATGGGCTTTTGCAAATCCCTTGTGCTACAGTAAGTATTATATTTCGGTGCAAAGAAGTCAAATTAAAAAAATAATAACATTTCATAAGAATAAACATGATATAGCCTATGTACTGTATTAGCTTTCATACTGTATGCAAGTGTTTCTTGCACCGCTATTATGCATCTTTCTGTTGTGGTCTCATTCATGTAAAAAGGACTGTTGAGCTTTTTTAACAAGTCATTTAAAAACATTCATGAAATACACTTGAGTGAGCAGTTGGAATTTGATTCATTTAAGTCTTTAATTATTCAGAACCCACTCCATCACTGAACCGTGAGTCTTTTTCTTAGTTGTCTTAGTTGTCTATGTCTTTATTACAGCACATACTGTAGAAGTGACTTGTTAAAAGCTACAAAAAGAAGCTTATTTACACAGCAGTTCTGTAATTTAGAGATTAAAAGGGGAATTTGGGTATAACATTACTAAATGTAATGTTTAATTAGCCAATGGAGACAGTGGCTTTTTAAAAAAATAAAATACAATCTGGAACCCTGTGAGAAAAGGTTTGCTTCATAAGTAACTCACGTTACTTGTTACTGCGTTACCCCCAACACTGGACAGGATGCACAAGATGTCATAACAAGATGCACAATTGCATAGACAATAACAAGCTACATGCCAAAATATAATACTTGGCAACAAGGTTTTGCACTTTTTAGAAGAAACCAGACATACATGTTTTTGTTGTTGTTGTGTTTTCCCCCCAACTGGCAGTCAATAAAATGGGCAAAAATCCAGTGTATATCAAAGTAAGGGTTTGTGCTCTATCTAGAGAGCTGAATATCATCAAGACGTCTGGGATTATGAATGCCACAGCATCATGGCAGAGAGTTTTGCATGACCATGCAGCACTCAATATCGTTTTTGCAGTTTAAACGCAATCAGTGTGATCCACACACAGAGGTTCACAGCCCTATCACCGAGATAATCGGCAGTTGGTTTCCCCACTATTGGATTTTCAGATCACGCCAAATCACACATCATGGCATTAACAACTTAATCACACCACTCTTTTAAATTTAAGCTATTCCGCAGCCCACTCCAGCACGCTCTCGGTGCATAATTCATTGAAAAGATGGAGAGTCGTTTATGAATTTGATGACCATTTTCCTCAGCCACTTTTGACAATCGATATCTCCAGAGCTCAAAACAAGAGCATGAAATGAAATACAAATGATCCCCCTCCCGAAACGCAACGGACCCTGTGCCATATTAGATTCGGACTAGAGCACACAAGATGACACACGCCAGCAATATGCTCTGTGCTTCTGACTGTGGGCGATTCTCTGATCTGCAGACTGCACAGTTCATGAACATGTTGCTAGTCCTCCCACATCAGCTATATTTGAAGTGCAAGAGCTATTATGCAAGTCAATACCGACTCCCACTAGCTCAAGGCAAAATCATTGATCATGCGAATAAAACAGTCTTCATCTAACTGTCTCCTTCCTTTGGCTTCTCTTTCTTTCGAATGCTGTACGTTTGTCTGTCCAGAATTTATAACTTCCATGCTTAAAAGGATGCATTAGCCGCTTTTCCACTGTCGGGCCAGTGCGAGCCAGTGCTTTAAACGGGCCGGGTGGGGCTAATAGCCTCGGACCTGTAGCACCGAGGCCAAAATCACGCTGCGTTTCCACCGTCGGGCCAGAAGCTCCGCTGCGCTTTACTAAAACCCGCCCTTTACATGCCTCTCAGGAACAACGTCACGCAACCCCATCATTTCACCAACAAAGAGAAGTTATCAGAAAACTAATAAGAAATAAGTAGCACAATCACAAAACGAACATGATAAAAGTTTGTTTGTATGCTTTGTTAAAGATTTAAATCCAAAAGCATCAATGTTTTACAATAATAAGTGATACATTGATCATAATGAATTAATTTATCA
>NW_015662011.1:487206-544210 GCF_001515625.1 Sinocyclocheilus rhinocerous | reverse complement strand
AGCTCCCGGAAAAAAAACATTATTATATTTTTATGACATACGCGGAGCTAAACTCTCGAGACGAGACTTAAGATAAAATATGTAACTAAATAAATACACGATAGTGATAGAGAATAAGAAGCTGACGTCTGATTTCTTCAAGCGGTCGTATTTACCATGTTTACTATGGTAACGTTAATGGCTAGCGTGCATAGTCTTTTGCATCGCAAAATCATAATCCACATCGGATCAAGTTATTTCAAACACTCGCTGCTGTCTGAAAGTGAGTTTTGAACTAAAATTATTTTAAAAGTCTTTAATGCTGGTGCTATCTGTTAACTTTATGAAATGATCTGCGGCGCTGACGCTCTCCAGACGCGAGGAAGCACCGACGAGGCACGATCAAGCCCCGGAAGTGACAGTGGAAATGCGACTGGCCCTGGCACGCACTAGCACGCCCGCTTTTGGCCCGACAGTGGAAACGCGGCTATTGAGTAACTCTCTTCATTTCAGCAAAGAATTCTTGAATTAAAGAATAAAATGATAAAGTGTTTTTGTGTGAACATTGTTTGCCAAAGGCAAGTCTATTCTAGGATTGTTCATAAGAAAGCAGTCAACAGCAGATTTCTGGTCTTATCTTATATGGATAAAAGTACAAGTTGTTCACCACCTTCTTTCCCGTCTTCTTTCACTGTCTAAAGTCTGGCTGATTCCAGACACACTTACATCTGCAGCTTTAATATGTAAGAGCTCCTCAGGGCACGTCTGGCCATATGCTGCCTCCGAGAAAACCTCCTTAGAGGTTAAGCTTTCAAAGTTTGCTTTGAGGATGCATAGTTGGATTTGTGGAAATCATTGGCTTAGAGAGCATATAGTCAGTTTTTAAGACAAAGAATAACCAGTCTTCATATTTTTTGTTTGTTTTTTACATTTACAAGGTTTGATATAAAGTGTGATTATAGAATTCTTTTTTTATTAGAATTATTAAAAGTGTTAGTGGTGCAAAATGTTGTTACAGCATTGAAAATGTCAATAGTTGTGCTGGAAGCATGCTTTGCAGGAAATAAATGGCTGGAAGCACAGGAACTTAAAACCATAAACCAACAGCATAACCAACCAAAAATTAGCCACATTTTTTAGTTACATTTATCAGGGCCCTGTGTATTGGTAACACTTTACTTAAAGCCAATTTTCTTATGTATAATGCATCATAAAGAGTTATTAAATGGTATAATGCATTATAATTATTCATAATGTGCGTTGTAATACATTATATATTGTCGTAAATAATTATAACTGAATTTAAAATGCATAGTCTAACAATTGAATTGATAAGTGTTAATGTATTAACTGTGTTTACAATTATTCATGAGATTGTACAATCCATTATAAGGTGCATTACAAGGCATAATTAATGCATTAAAACTACTTTTATAATGCATTATACATAAAGGCTTTAAGTAAAATTTTACCAAAATATTTTTTTCATAACATTTTAATTATATTTTGAATTCTTGAGATTTAATGGAATCTCAGACTTTTCAACCTCACTGTACATTATAAACCTAAACCAATGTTGTCATTTTACGTTGATTAAAAAAAGAAAATAAATTGGGTTTAAAAGGTTGATTAAAAAGAATGTACGATATTAGTTACTGCTGTAATCTAAAGAAAATGTTGAGTGGGATGAACATTCAAATCTTAGCGCTGTGTAAGTCAAGATGTGTGAAATCTCAGATACCTAACGATGTGTAATATAATACAGAGAAGTGAGTATTGAATATTCAGTGTATTTCATAAGAGTCCTCAGTTTTTAAAAGTCTCTGTTAAACACAAATTTCCTTTGATGGCTCTCAGGAGAGCGATTTTGTTGAGTGTTCCTGGCTCCCTCCCTAAGAGCAGCTCTCAAATCTCTGCTGTCACTTTCACCAAGATTGCTAAGGCTCCTGAATGCTCTCAGGGTCATTTTGACACTGCACTTCTAAAGTGTTGAGTAATATTCACTTTGTCTGGGTACAGATTTGCCTCATGGCTCTTTTCAGAGGATACAATGGCATGCTGAGAGGGAGGTGCATTATGTTCCAATAAGACTTAAAGTGCCCCTATTATGGGTAATGAAAGGACTCGTTTCAATGATTCAGAGTCGACTCTTTCTTTTGAGACAATAACTTTATACACGGTGCACTTTCAGATTTAAAACTTTGCAGGATGTTTTCATTCACTTAGAGCTGTGTTACACACTGCATGAAAGGTCATTTTCAAAAATCCATAATAGGGGCACTTTAAGAACTTGCATTAAAGGGATAGGTCACCCCAAAAAAGGTAAATTCTGTCATCATTTATTCACTCTCATGTTGTTCCAATCCTGTATGCATTTTTCTCTTCTATGTAACACAAGAAAGAAGATATATTAGTTTGGTTACCAATATTTTTCAAAATATCTAATTTCATGTTCCACAGAAGAAGAAAACTCATTGGAAGACATTAGGGTGAGTAAATGATGACAGAAATGTCATTTTGTGGGTGGACTTTCCCTTTAAGAAAGTAAATAGGGTCCATTTTTATTTTTTTCATGTTTACTTTAAATCCAAATGAGAAATGTAGGTTGAAAAGCTTGTCCTGAGAGGATTCAAGATTAAAGGTCATTCTCAACCCAATTAGCAGACAAGATTTAATTCATAAATTGAGATGTGACACTCAACAAGTTTGTTTTTGTAATATTGATAATGTACTTCCAGAGTACTAGTGTCGAGTCGCAGGGTTTTCATACAGACTTAGATGTGGCAAGATTGGTGGTTGTGAAATTGGATGTCTTGCTCTGGCTGTCTGAAAGTAATACAAACACTGAATTCATTTCAAGGCACTGTTTCTGTTCAGGATGGATTTTTAGAAATAATTGAAGAGAACTTTGTCGGTACACTAAAACACCTGCCACAGTACTTTTCGACTTTATATCATTAAACACTCAGCAGGTGTTCTTTAATGCAAAAACACTTCTTGTTTTGAGTGGATGCTTTTTGGATTGCCTGTTTTCCCATGCTAATGTGGAATGAGTGCTTTAAGCTGTTCATTAATGGAATAGTCCACCCCCCAAAAACATTCTTTGCATATATCAGTTGCATGCAGTACTTCCAGGTTCTTTCAAGCGCACCAGAAAAGCACTATTTAAGATTAATGCTTCATTCAAAGCGAGCTAAAAATAACCAAAAAAAAGTGCCATTTATGGTGTTGAAACACCCTGTTTCCAAAAGATTACTGGAGATTGGGTCTTCTGTAGGTTTGCATCATTATCAGTGGATCAAGACCAACCAAGGATTTGACACAAGTTATGATAGTTCACCCATGCCTGTCATCGTGATTGCATCTGCTCTAATAAGACCCAATTGCTGCGGAGCTCCTGTCAGTAGATTTGCATTTCCTCAAGGCATTTCATAAACTCTGGAGTCACAAATGACTGACTTTAACTTCCAAACTGACAAATATATGTCTGAAAACCATCAATGATCTAATCAGAACAAGATTTCTTTTTTTTTACTTTAATATGCATATCTCAGAAGTGATAGATAGATAGATAGATAGATAGATAGATAGATTTGAGACTAAACTATGTATTCTTTTTCCTGAGAGGACCAGCGTTGCATTTATCTTTTCTTCTGTTTTTCTCCTGCCTGTTCAATCACTCCACAGCCGGTATGTTAGCCGCTGAACAGTCCCAAACACTTCATCGTAGATTGACTGCATTCATTTTCATGGAGATTTTCAAACACATAATTTATTCATCACGGAACAGGCCGTCTTCTGCGACCTGTCAGCTCTTTGACAGTAAAGCAAAGGGCATGGTGTTTGCATATACACAGATCACAAAGAGGTTTGCTTTGTTCCATAAAGCAGTCTTTTTGCCTTTAATGTTGTCGTTTTTTGATCTGTTAACTTCAAAGTAGTTGGCTGCTTTTGCACACAGCATGCAGAACTACCAATTCCCCCCTTTTTGTTTGTATCAAAGGTTTAATTTGGTTTGTTGTGAACAGATTTCAGATTGAATCTAGTGAGCAGGGGTTTTGTCATATCGGATCATTTCATTTAGGAAGATATGAGGTTCTCTTCAGTGTATTGCCGTGATTAGTCCGCCAGAGCTGCCTGATCTGTGTCGATGCCAACTTTGTCCATATTTTCTCTAATTAATTGATTTCAGATGAATCAGTGCCTGAATCATTTACATATCTCATGGGATGCATGTGTCCCACTTTGAAAACAGACCTTTTTGTTGTATTATCTTCAAACTAACATGGTATGATTTAGATTGCAATCTAATCTAACCTGACACACTGCAGAAAATCATTTTCTTTATCAGTATTTTTGGCTTCCAGTAAAAAATGTTTAAAGATCCTTAAAACAATATATATTTATTTGAGAAATATATCTTGAAGTAAGTGTATTTCTTCCTCATTTGCAAATTGCATCTTGGTTTAAGCATGAACCGCACTAAATTTGGTCAGATTTATGTTTAAAAGGGGATAAAAAAAACAATTCAAGATACTATTTGTTACCGTAAACAAAACATAATTTTATTGTTCATTGGATTAAAAAAAAAAAAAAAGGATTATTTTTATTTTATTTTATTTTTATTTTTGCAGTGCAAAAATAACTAATTTTCCTGTAGTTTAATACATCTGCAACTTAACTGTCACCCTTTGTGCTTTGTTTTGTCAATTTACTTTGTCCCAAACGTGTGAGACACTTTGTATGTGAGGTGATCTGAATTTTAACTTGTGTGGATGGGTTTACCCTTTGATTTTCGTTTGAAATGCCCGCTGGTAAGTGAGAAGCTTATAGGATCCTACTATAGGAAAGGAGACTGTCTGACCTTTCATTATCAGTGAGTCAAAGGTCTATTGCAGGGTGCCAAGAGCCTCTAGGGTCTGGCCCTGACCTGTTCCCAGGCATATTATGGCCCTGAAGCACTGAAGTGGAAACAGTGAGCAGAGGAATGTTCCTCCTCCCTTTCTCATCAGACCGAGAAGACTCTGACACTTGTAACAGAGGGAAAGTCATGAAAGGCATTTGTTAACTTCAAATGAATTGACTTTGTTGAGTCAGCAGCCCAAAAAGTGTATTTTGCTTCAGAAAAAGTCAGATTTAAACCGCATCACTCAAACAAAATGCTTTTTGAGTGAGAGTGAGGGCGAAAAACCCTTGATTTTTATGAGTTATATATAATAATGTATTCATTGTACCAACTGGGAAAATCATTTTTCATGTTGTACACAATGAATTAAATTTCTCATACACTTTCCCTATGCAAATGAAAATACAGATGTTAAAATAATACAAATATAATTAATACAAATATAAAGATGAAAAGAAATAAAGAAATAAAAATCATGGTTTCCACAAAAATATTGAGCAACACAACTGTTTACAACATTGATAATGATAAGACACTATTATTGAGCACCAAATTAGTCTATTAGAATGATTTCTGAAAGGTCATGTGACACTGAAGACTGAAATAATGGCTGCTGAAAATTCAGCTATATTATCATGGGAATAAATTAAATTTTAAAATATAAAATGTTATTTTAAATTGCAATAATATTTAGCCCCTCCCCCCCCAAACAGCAAATATAAGAGCATGTAAATGAATTCTGGTCTAGCTTGACTCTCTTTAACTGACACAATTCATGATTTAATGTTTAACTCTTTCCCTCTCCCGCTCTGGAATGGAATCATATCAGGAGACACAGCGGTGTTGTAGTTACGAGCGATTAATATTTAAGCTCACTTGTCTGTTCCGTTGCTCTGAAGAACTGCTGAACTCTGCACTTGAGATCAGGGAACCGGTTTATGGCACAGCAGAACCTCCCCCACCAGCGGCACGGGGCGACTGATGTGGCCTAATCTCGGAGCGCGACACAGCAAATTATGCATTGGTTGGGAACACACACACACTGACTTTCCACGCAAAATCCACTTGTTATCTTAGTCAGGCAGAAGTGTCCTGATTTGAATGGCTGTCGGAGACACAGTCATGATGTGTGAAGCAAATGTGGCGTTAGCACTTTGTGACTAGACTGTGAAGTAACAGCTAAACAGTCTAACTTAATTGAAAAGCTGATCATTTAAATAAAACCACCGGCGAGCAGGCAATGGAATTTTAATAAGAGAGCAATAATCTCGAACTCAAAGAAGAGGTGTCTTCCAAAAGGTCAGAGTATGTTTCATCATGTATATGACACGCTGTCATTATATTGTACACATCACATCACTTCCTAATAACACTCCTGAGAATTTTTAATCAATGGCATCTGTGAGTCAGCCATTTGTGACAATTACTAATTCTTTCTATGAATATTCACGAATGATGAAACAAGATTATCAAGTAAACAATATGTGTAATATTGCACACAATAAGCATTTCAGAGATTATTTATTAACCTCTCAAGCTGGATATGATTGTGCTTTTACTCATGAACATGTCCCAGCATCGTTATTGGTGCAGTGTAGTGTTATTTCTTTTTGTTTAAAGAAACACTGAACAGATTCATGATTTTTGCCTGGTTAGGGTTAGGAAAAAAGACTCTTTTTTTTTTACATCTTTTTTTTTAAAGCATCTTACATCTCAGGCGAAAACTCGCTGTATCTGGAAACCAGTTTTTGGGATTGAAATCATTACTGAAATAATTACTGAGATATATGACTCTCTGATTATCCAGTTTATACTCCTGGCTGCTTTAATATTGTCTGCATAATCAAATAACTAATGTAAAGCTGCTTTTCTATTCTCATCTGTAACTATACTGTAGTGACAGTGACTAAAGTTTCTTATACAAGACCGTTCGAAGGAGTAATTAATTTATGTTTTTGAAAGAAGTCCATCATCAAGGCTGAATTTAATTGATAAGAATACAATAAAAACAGTAATACTGAGAAATATTATAAAAATTTAAAAGAGCTATTGAATTTATTCCTGTGATGGTAAAGCTGAATTTTAAGCATCATTACTCCAGTCTTCAGTGTCACATGATTCTTCAGAATTCGTTCTAATATTTTTATGATTTAGTGCTCAAGAAACATTTCTTATCAACAATGTTAAAAACATTTTACTGCTTAATATTTTTATGGAAACTGTGATATATTACAATTCAAAAGTTTGGGGTTAGTAAGTTTTTTTTTTTCAGGGGCGCATTAAATTGTTTAAAATTGACAGCAAAAACAAATGCTGTTCTATTATGGTTTCAACAAAAATATTAAGCAGTTATATATGTGTGTGTGTTACAGTATTTAAGAGTGAATACATTTGTATATAGTGCATTATTTAATTTTCTGTTTTTCTTATAATAGTGTTATATTCCATCTCTATTGTGTAATTCCTATGTATATCTGCACTATCAAGTATCTTTGCACTGTGTCCATACTTTCTTCTGCACTGGAAGTTCCTGTCAAGTCAAATAGCTTATATGTGTAAACATGCTTGGTAATAAAGCTCTTTCTGACTTCTGACTTCACTTAAATTTCTACTTCATTTAAATTTCTTCATAATATCCTCAAAATATCTTTGTTTGTGTTCCACAGAATAAAAAAACCCATATGACTTTGGAATGACGAGGATGAGTAAATAATGACAATTTTTGTTTTTTGGGTGAACTATCCCTTTAAAGGCATATTCATACCAAGAATTATTGCTATACAGTAGTTGTAACTAGAACTATAAAGTTGTAATACTGTAAAGTTGTTGTTTTTTTTCAACTGATGAACAACAAAAACATTGACAGCCAATCAGAATCCATGAGACTTTAAAGAGCTTGAGCATTTAAAGCAGGAGACAACATACAGTAACTGCTAATATAGTTATCATTATAGTTATCATTCTTGGTATGAATGTGGCTTAAAGGAACACGCCACTATTTTTGAAAATAGGCTCATTTTCCAACTTCCCTAGAGTTAAACAGTTGAGTTTTACCGTTTTCGAATCCATTCAGCCGATCTCCGGGTCTGGCGGTAGCACTTTTAGCTGTAGCTTAGCATAGATCATTGAATCTGATTAGACCGTTAGCATCTTGCTCAAAAAATGACCAAAGAGTTTCAATATTTTTCCTATTAGCTAGCTGGGGACTATTTTCAGGCGCTGCGTAATATCATTGCGTCTGCTGCACCCATGGTACGGCAGCAAAGTTCCTTGATTATTACGCTGGAATGAGAGTATAGTTCCTAGCCATATCGGCCTAGAAAATCACAACTTTTCATTTTCCGTCGGTCTTAGTACATGATGTAACTACAGAAGAGTCAAGTTTTAAATAGGAAAAATATCGAAACTCTTTGGTCATTTTTGAGCGAGATGCTAACGGTCTAATCAGATTCAATGATCTATGCTAAGCTACAGCTAAAAGTGCTACCGCCAGACCCGGAGATCGGCTGAATGGATTTGAAAACGGTAAAACTCAACTGTTTAACTCTAGGGGAGTTGGAAAATGAGCCTATTTTCAAAAATAGTGGCGTGTTCCTTTAAGAGCTCATAGATCCAATAAGTTGCAGCCTATAACTGCATTTTTATCCTTTAGTAACTGAAAAATGCATGCTGAGAACAGGCACAGAACATAAGCTAGTCAACACAGGTGATTCCATTGCCGTCGTGTAACTTCAGTAATGCTTTGCTCAGATCTGTATGTCCTTGAATTTATTATTACAGAGCAGATGGCGAGGGTGGCAATGTCATACATGCTGTAAATAGAGCAAATGACATTTTAAAGAATATGTTAAGAGGTGACGTCTGTTCCAACATCCACACGGAGCACAGGACAGGAAGGCTCTAAAACCAATTAACCGAGCACAGTTAACCAAGCTGCGAGCCAGTGATGAACAGCTCTGCGATGTCGGCAAGTCTCCCGATCTTCTAGAACCGTAAACGAATCAACACAGCAATAAATCAGCCCGCTTTTATGTCAGCCTTTTGACACAACCTGTGTTTCGGCTTTTAAAATGATTTGTTTCTCATAAGATGTGCTCCCCTATCACGGAAAAAAGAGCTTAACACCATAAGCAACAAATCAATCTGAATATATTTGTTGGCAGTATATTAAAAAGATCAGGCATGCGCCTCTTTGGATTCGTCACTTTCAGATGTCACTCTGAACAAATGACAGCGATTTCTTCAGAAGTAAATCACAGGTCGGTTCATCTGAACTTAAAGTGGCAGGCAACGATATGCAGAATAAACCAGTATGGGTGAGCTTGAGGCGAATTCACTAATGTCTCACTCTCGTGCAAAGCATTTTAGCCACAAACCAGATTAACCGGGCACTAAATGTATTTACATATACTTGCAAACATTCTTGCTGATAATTAGGTGCTTAAACAAATAAATCAGTGGCACAATTCTTTCCTTTTTAGTGAATTAACTTACAAGAAATGCTGATTTGCAGTGGACCGGATGGGAGGATGGCTGAAGCCAAGGTCATCAGTGCGGTGTCAGCCAGTCAGTAGATCTGGAGGGAGGATTTCACAACTTTAAATTGTACACACACCAAGCTTAAGAAGGTCATATTGGCAATCAAGGGGACAAATGGTGGCATAAATCATGTCAAGTGCAGTTAGTTTAAAAAAGAGGAAGTGCTGTAAATTAAATTCATTTTTATGTGACATTTTCAGTGTTGCTTCTGCTTGATTTCTTGAAATTAAAGCCACACGGTGCAAGAGTTCCTCCCTGTATGCAAACTTTCCATGCACTCAATGTAGCAAACTCTTTTTAAATCAATACAAAAATATTTGGACTCTGAAACTATTTCCATTCTAGCGCAAACATGGGTTACTCCACAGAAACTTGAACTGTGGTTGACGGGAGTAGAGCTCCACATAACCAACCAGTGAACCAGGCGGTGAGGACAAACAAGTCATCTCACCATTAACATGCTTCTAGGAGGTGTTTAAGATGTTTTGACTCCCTAAAGGGCGGATAGCAGTCCACTATTCTGACAATTTTCGAAGGCCATGACCACAGGGTCAACCACAGCGTTTGACAATAAAGAGGCTTTCTTGTGCAATAGCATGAGGTTTTCTCCTCATTAGAAAAACATTTTGACAAGGTCATGGAATCGGGTTTATCTCGGGCATGAAAAATGGTGTGCCGTGTTATGTTATTTAACGAATGGCAAACAAAAATGTACAAATAGACTTGTGATTTTTCATTAACACATTGGCATGCATGCCTTGAGTAGACTCATCTGAACCAAGCAATGGTGAGAAAGCTGGAGTAGATGAAGCTCCACTGTATATTACTTGTGGAAGAAGGAAATAATGCATATAAGAAAGGGTAAAATATGGTGTTTTATACCACAAGGCCTGATTGTTACTTTTGCTTTATCTTCTATTAGAGAAATATATGATTGACTATTTATTTTACTCTTCACTGGTATCTGAAGGTCCAGCCCACATTTTATTCTGGCACACTTTTGCTGCCAGGGTTGTGGATCCCTTCGTATGCCAGGGATGGAAACTTAAACCTGGGTTATTTGTAATTTGGTTTATTCTGATAGGAACTTGTCTCCTGCAACTTTTTAACTAAAGCAGTTCACTAACTAAATTCAGATTCAGAGGTGTGAAGTACGTGTACTTCATTAAGTATTATTTTGAGTTTGTACTTGAAGGAAGTTCCATTAAAACTGAATATTTAGTACTTTTAAATTTCCAAGGCAAAAGTGATAAGTTTTTTTAGACATTCAAAGTTCATGTTTTGCAGGTCAATTTTCTTCTTTGCCTTTCATCTTGAGCTGGTGAAGTGACATTTCTTTAGTCACCACAACAGTCCTGCTTTATTATATATATATATATATATATATATAGTGCTGTCAGGTAGCTTATGAGCTCACTTACCAAGAATAAAATGATAACGATTAGAAATAACCTCAGATGAATCAAGGAAAATCTGTTTTATGCAGTTTCCGTCAGATGAATCAGCTTATCTTCTCGTTTAACCCTTGGAGTTAATACAGACGCGATTAGAACCATTTAAACAACTACTTCCTGCTAGGGTTTTAATGTTTTAATTATGAATTTCAATTGTTAATCTAGTATTTCTCACTTACTTTCTTAACTTCAGAACTGCAACTGACACGCATCACTGCTCCAGCGGCCATTTCACTTCACTCTGTGACGAGAGACTATTCACCTCTATTTAGCGCTAGAGATGACGCAACCCACTAAGGGCGGAGCTATTTCTAATTGTTTAATTTAATTTCTTTTCTAGTTTGTGACATTTACGAAGTTTCTTCAGCAATATTTGATCTCTAAAACATTAAAATAATATAATCAAATATATTATATGTGCATTATAATAATTCTCTTTCTTTTACAGGTTTAATATGGGCTTTAGTAACCTTGGTTACATGTGCAGCACATTTTATGGAGGACTGTTTCCTGATCCTGGTAGAGTAGACTACAATGCCGGCTGTTCTGACTCACAGACTGTAAGTACGTTTTTTTATATTTAAATTATTTGCCACTGACTATTCAAACGCGAGCAGTGTAGAGTAGTGCTTGTTGTTTGTCATTTCTCTGTCATAATTTAGGTTGTGTATGATTTTTACTTTTGAGTACCAAAGTACAATTTAGTCCTGATACTATTTTACTTTACCACAAGTATGTTTTTAGCAATATACCGTGACATATTAATTAAGTGAATATTTGACAGAGTACCCATGCTATTTAATTCTATTTTACACTACCTATTTTTGTACAAGTAATGATAGTGTATTTTCTGTGTGTATCCCCCCCCCAGCCCCCCCAAAATGTAGACTTTCCTCCTTCTGCTGTGGTCTTGTATTTGTTTAGTTGTGCTGTTTCTTAGTTTGAATTTATATTGATCCTCATCCAATCATGTGGCTCCTTTGGGATTAGTTCAGTCAATAGCACTAATTACATCCAGCATTCCAATGCCTGTTCCTCTGCAAATATGACACTGTCAATAAAAATAGATTCGACTTTTGCTGTTGCATTGGCAAAGTTACAAATGGAAATTACAATAAATATTAATGTGCCTTTGACTCACTCTTTATACATAATTAAGGCACAGACGTCAAAGGGGCGATGAGAATGACCTTGGGTTATTAATGACCTTCATTTATGGATGAATGAGCGATATGATGTTTTGTTTTTTTGTTTTTTTTGTTTTCAGAAGAGCAGAGTCTGGGAGTCTCTTGGGTCTGCCAAAACTGCCTTCCTCCTCGGTTTGGCCAATTAACTGATCATTTTTCCATTGTATACAGCTGTATCACGGTGAAAGCAATGGCAGCTCCCTTTGTGTAACAACAGGAGGGAATTATCCAAGCCCAAATATTTCTCTTTCATAAGGATGTTGGTGAAAGTTTACACGGGAGTTCAGTAAACAGACATGAGAGAAGCACAGGTCAGCCAAATCCCTCCCTCAGCGCAGCCAGCCAACAACACAGTCTTCCTGAATATCACAGGAAGCAGGAGAACCTCTTACTATTGAAATATATGGGAACACTTAGGGAAGAATAAACATTAAGATAAGATTTTTCCAACCCCGGCACGGACCTCACAGTAAGATGATTAAACCATTGTGCTTTTCCTCCCTATTGTAACATAACAAGTTCAATGTTTTCCAGAGGATTAATTCCAGCAATATTTGAAGTCTTGCCAGTGTTCAGATTTGCACATGCTGCTGTTGCCATTTTATACAACAGAAAATAAGCAGGAAGTGCAGTGAGTGTTTCTATTCTTCAGGATTCTTCACAAATAAGTTGGTCAAAATCATCATAGTGTGAGGTTATTTAGAAATTAAATGCATATTGGCTTCATAATGGGTCTGATTTAAGAATAGTTCATAATGGATCCAATAGCTGTTTAAAAGCCTCCTCCAAGCAACATAAAGTGGTCGTAATTAGATGCAGCAGACACTGAAACGAACAGCAGTTGCTCACTGGACGAAAACAAAGTTGATCCCAAAATGAAGGAAATTGGTTTCCAGCATGGTGTACACAACATACGGGCCTGACTAGCTGAAATATGATGGCCATTACAGATTCATAAAACACTGGCTGTAGCTCTCATCAGCTGTGCCTTGTGAACATCTCAGAAGAGTGTTTCAACCGCCCACCAGCCTGGGACGAGCTGCAGGGCGTAGAAAGAGGAGCCATGTGTTGAACTGAACATAGCATTTTCTTCCATATGAACCTGTGTCGCAAGCCCAATGTTTAGCTGTTGATGTGTCAAAAATATTTTTATGCTAAAAAATGTCCTCAAATGCAGATTACAATGCATGTAATAAATCACAAAGATGTATGCACAGATACTCAACATTTGGCTGATATGATCAATATTATTGTCAAATTATTATTGATAACTGATAAATGGTAACAAATACTACAATTCTAAAAGTTGTAAATAAAATAAGATTGTTGACAGGGTTATTATAGTAAACTAAAACTGAAACTAAATTAAGAAATTTCATTACTTGAAAAAGAAAAATAATTAAAACTAAAACCTGTATATATATATATATATTTATTTATTTATTTATACATAAACTACTAAAAATGACAAAAATACACAATACAATTACTAAAACCTTAAAATTAAAATGGAAACTATAGAATGCAAACTGATTCAAAATATAAAAACTATAATAATACAAAATAAAAACTATAATAGTATCTAAATGATACTAAAATAACAGTATAATTGGTGTCAGTTTTTCAAGAAAAGTCTTTCTGCTTCAAAATGTAATATTCAATTAGTTACTTGCAGATTCTGAAATGTGAAATTAACTAGCAATTTTTGAGTAAAAATAGTTTTTACCTTAAATCAATATACTATTTTGTCAAAATAAATTAAACATGAAAAACAGATGACTAAAGCCAATAATTTTTAATACTCTTAAAAGTATCACAACAATGTTTGAAAAAAAGATTAACTTTAAGTGAGCAAAATTCATGTTTGTTTATTAAATATTTAGGTGATTTTTTTAATTATATTCTCAGATCTGTCTGACATGTTGAACTATGTTTAAATCCCTTTCACAGAATTCTGCAGATTTTCTCCAAAAAATGCTGAAAAAAATCAATAGATGGTGTCTGGACCTGGTTATAGGTATTATTCCACATATTTATCTTCTTTTCTACTGTGTATGAAATACTGTACTAGTATTATTACTCAGATGTATTTGTGCAATTTGATCCACCTCCACGGAGCTGATGGCAGATGGGTTTGAACGCTCTTCCGCTGTCTGTGACGGCATGTGTTCAGAGTTCATTTCTGGGAAGGGCGCTGCAAGAGCACTGAGACGCACCCCAGAGCCACACACACTGCTGACTCCTGCAGCTCGCGGCTGCTGTCACTGCTATGATGCAAATCATTTGTTTTGATGAGTTTTTCTGCTCATCAGCACAAAAAAACAGACACACTGAATGGAAAGGTAAAACAGGTGTAGGCAGGTTTTGTTGTGCCCCACCACGGCATAAATGCAGTGTGGGGAAAAACGAACAAGTTAGACTGGAGACTAAAATGATATTTTTGACAAGTTATCAACGCATGAGTCTCACTTGAGGTCTGCTGCTGTAAACAGCTGCAAACATTCAGCTATTATGAAGTGGTTATGGAATATTATAACAGAGCACTGACACCGGATGCAGAGTTGTTTTGGGCTAAATTTGAAGATGTTTTCATTGTTTACATGCAGAAGGAATATTCAGATACGCATCTTTATTTACACAGTTCCCATAAATAAAAAAAATTCTTTTTTTATATTGTTATTTATTATAATTTATTTATTTTTATTATTCAATCTTATTGTTATTGCCACAAAAATATGCTGTCATTTAAAAGTTTGGAGTTGGAAAAATTTCAAAGACATCTCTTATGCTCACAAAGGCAGAATTTATTTAATTAAAAATTTAGTAAAACATACACTTTGTGATATATTGTTACAATTTAAATAACTTTTTCTATTTTTTTATATATTTTATTCCTTAATAATTTATTCCTGTGATGCAAAGCGGATTTTTCATTATCCATTACTCTAGTTTTCAGTGTCACTTGATCCTTCAGAATTTGCTGATTTGGTCCTCAAAAATATTTCTTATTATAATCACTGTTGAAAACAGCTGTGCTGCTTAATATTTTAGTTTTTTTCAAGATTCTTTGATGAATAGACAGTTCCACTGTTGGAGAAAGTTACTTTTAAAAGTAATGCATATTGTGTTACTTCCTTAAAAAAGTGACAAATTGTGTTGCTTAGTTGCTTTTTATGAAAAGTAATACTTTTGCGTTACTTTTTCTCAACTGGGCTGGGTTTGCTTGTTTGTTGTTAATAAAAAGGTCATATTTTTGGCAAATTTTGCTTATTATGGTTGAACTGGATCATCGAAAGTCAGCAGCAAAGACGCTCGTTAATAAAATGGAACTAAATACATATTTGCATTATTTAACATATTTAATTATTGCAAGTTTATGTCATATTCTATGTTTGCATTTCACTGTTTTTATTCATTTTGAGGAACACTGAATCTGTAAATGCATTTTCACATTTAGTCTAAAACTTCAGTAATCATCATGTTTACACAGCACACACAACACCTCCTCACTTAGTCGCCGATTTTACTCAACATGGGAACAAGCTGTCAGTCAATAAATGGGAAACAAAATAACTGGCGTTACTTATTTGAAAAAGTAACTCAGATATTTTCTTCTAAATTAAAAAGTAATGCGTTGCTTAACTAGTTACTTGAAAAAAGTAATCTGATTACATAACTCGCATTACTTGTAATGAGGTAGCCCCGACACTGGACAGTTCAACAGCATTTATTTGAAATGTAAATCTTTGGTAACATTATAAATGTCTTTATTGCATCTTGTGATCAATATAATGCATCCTTTCTAAATAATTTTCTTTTTCTAAATCCCCAAACTTTTGAATGGTAGGTATATATACCTAAAAAATTGTCTTTACACAGCCAAGGTAAGGCTGCTTTTTGCCAGCTCAATAATTCAGTATAAAACATCATGCTATATAGGAGCCAAACTAAATTATACCTGCCCTGACCCCCCTTAGACCCTAGTATACATATGTGATTGCTGTGTAAATCCATGTATGCCACCTCTGAGCAGCATGAAACAATCAGTGTAAAGACATACATTCACTGCCACTTCAGAAGTGCCCCTGTGCCTCCTTTGCAATGTAAATTTGTCAAAAGGCAAAGTTTATATTTCAAAATGTCAAATAGTCAAAAAATCATAAAATGCTTCATGAATGATAATATGAACAGTCGCTGCGATGAATTAGGAACAAGCATATTTGCGTGTGTGTGTGTGTGGAAGCATGAATAACATGTGTCGGTGTATAATTAGTATGCCACAAGGCTGTTTGCAGTTGATCGGATCTTGCAGTTCAGTGCACACTGCAGCTGAATTCTGAGCAGTCCGGATGAACTTTGTCAACCTTCAGCTCTGCCCTTCAGATCAGCACTTTCTTCAGCCCAGATATTCTCTAATTATCATCTACTTACAGTATTTCAATAAATAATTAAAGCATAAGTCATCAATCAAGACTGAAACATTGATAACAAGAGAGGACAAAAATCCAATACGCGCCAAGCCTCGCGACTCAATATCATAAATAAGTTGTGGATCGTAATATTCGCATAAATCACGTCGCAAATATTACAGAGGGTGCTGCGAGCAATGAGAATTTTGTTAATCATAGTGGATGCTGATAATTCGAAGTGTAAAAATGACACTGCCGCACTCAAAAGCCTAAAAGGCCTCACTCGGTGCCTGTAGGAGCCGAATCGCATTTCACTGGCAGTAAAACTAAAGGAAATGCCCGGCTTTTGGAGAGATTGATAGTTATTGATTTAGCCAGAGGCGGACAGACTCGCTCCTGTGGTTCCTGCTCTATAGCAGCTGTGGTAGCTTTGCACATTTTCGGCAAGCGCGGACCACCTGCAGTGCGTTGCAGCCTGGCAGAGAAGCTTTATAAGACTGTGATCCTAAAATTCCACACGATGCAGCTGTTAAATGGATTATTGACACACACACACACACACGCACACGTGCATGAAATCTGCAACTTTTGTCCAGTGATGAGTTTTTTTCTTCTCTCAGTACCTTGGGTGGGTCTTTCCAGATAAGAGCGACTGGTTGGTGGCTGCTGTCACCGGCGGGATTTCGCAAAGAGCAGACGCCCTGCTAGGCTCCATATGCAGGAACATTCTGATAAGATGAGTGAAACTTAAGCCCTCAAGCCTCCGAAAACAAGCGCCTGTGGCCTGCGCAGAAAAAGTTCTGCAGAAATTACTTTTCCTCCCCGCTGGCTTTATGAGGTTTAACAAACTCATCTGTGCTTGAAACAGGAGGCTGAATGTGATGTCCTCGCCACATTCGAACGAGAGGTTTCGCATTCGCTTGAATCGCTTGACAGGGTAATTGAGGGCTCCACATTGACGCAAATGGGTCTATTACGGCGGCATGATAACCTTGTCATGCACTTGCCATCTTAATGAATGGAAACATGTGATGGCTGCCAACGGAGAGCAAAGAAAAGACAATTTGAAAAACATGAATATACTTTCATTTAAAGGAAGAGTTCAGGCAAAAATGTAAAGTTTGTCATTATTTACTCATGCCGATGACATCTGAAATCCATTTGCTGTTATTTTTACATTCACATTCAAAAAGGGGAATTTTTGAAGAATCTTCACTCAGGATTTTCATACAATGATAGCTCTGGTAATAACAGAAAATCTCTATAACAGCATTGTAGAATTAGTCCATACGAAATTGCATTCTTTTGAAGCCATATAATAGGTTTGTGTGAGGGGAAAAACTGTTTGGTTATCAACATTCTTCAACATATCTTCTATGTTCTGCAGAAGAAAAGAAGAAAGAAATGGTAGCGAGGCCAGAGGCCAGCTTTGGAACAGCGTGTGAGCAAATAATGACAGAATTTTCACCTTTGGGTGAAGTCTTCCCTTAAAGTCTTCATTGATTCAGTGAATACAGTAATGACAAATTTCAGTCATTTTCACACTTAAATCTGTCCTATAGCTTCAGATTCAGAAGACTGGAATTTAATGCACATGTTGTATAGACCACTTTTATAGGGCTTTATAGTCTATTTTGGGTCTTTTTGGAGCTTAATAGCTATGAAAGCTTGTTTCCGGCACAGGATAAAAAATTAAAAAGATAATTGCAATTTTAAATCTCACAATTTAGACTTTTCTAAATAATTGTGAGCTTATATCTCACAATTATGACTTTTTCTTGCAACTGAATCAGTCAGAAATGTCAAAATTGTGAGTTATAAACTTTCATTTTCAAGAAAATAATTCAGAATTGTGAAAAATCGCAGTTACCTTTTTATTTTAATTTCTAAATTATTCTTAGTTTATATCTCACACTCCTGATTTTTTTTGTAGCAATTGAATTAGTTAGACATGCCAAAACTGTGAGTTATAAATTTGCAATTGCAAGAAAAATTTAACTCAGACCTTTTTATTTAAAAAAAGCTGAATTGCGTCAGAATTTCCACTTATAAACTCAGAATTGCAAAAAAAAAAAAAATTTGGAATTATGAGTTGTAAGAAAAAACACCAAATTGTGAGATGAAAAAGTTGCAATTACCTTTTTTATTATAATTTCCTTTTTTCATCCTGTGGCAGAAACAAGCTTCCATAGATAGCTCCAAACTGTAGTATATAAAAAATCTGCATGAAGATCCTTCAAAATTTTCAATTTGTGTTTCACAGAAAAAGATGTCAGCATTCGGGTTTGGAACGACGCGAGTAAATACTGACAGAATTATAATTTTGGTGTGAACTGTTCCTTTAAATATTTTGGTCTTCCATACAGTGGAGCTTGTTTGTGGTTGTGGCTGGAAATGTTTGTACCTGCATAAATTTTGCTCTCCCATGAATTCTAATGCATGCTCCCTAATCAGAGTTTGCCTTATATCTTCGGGGCTGTGTCATTTTGATGATCGTATTACGATGCCGCAACATCGTTGTGTTTAACGCGTAATCTGTGTTGCCACGTTGGGCAAATCTCCCTGAACTTTCTTACTTACTGGAGGGTAAAAAATGCATCAGCATTGCATAGGTAAATGTGTGATTTATGTGGTAATAGAGATGCAATCAGAAGAGTCCGGAGTCATCAATCACAACTATGTTTTTCTCTTCCCAGGTTGTGTATGGAGATGGTGCATTGACATGCAAACCAGATCCCACTAGAGACATGGAGAGAAGTATCAAACCGAGGACTGACTGATGAATGACTAAGGTTTGCTTAAAGGTTACCATCTCTTCTTTTCGCTCTTTCTGTTGCTCTTTCTCTCTCCTGTCATTCTCATTCCCTCCTCCTGATTAATACGTCTTGATTATATGCCATGAAATGACTTGGCGCATGACACACACATATAACTCTGCTCTACTGATGTAATATTAAGCATGTCTGCTCACATCAGTTCAGCTCTCATTGACAGTTCTTTCCTAGTATTTAGTAGCTGTTTTTGAAATGCACTCGGACTAGCTGTAGTATTGATTGAGTCATGCTCTCAAGTGATACATGTATTTACAAAATGCTGAGTTAATCTTGTCCATTAGATGTGGCCAGTTAATATAAAACTATGCAATCACCTCATTCTTTTTTAATGCTATATAACAAAGCTCGATTGTACGGATTGTCATGGGCCAGTGTGAGAGATTCTGTCATTCATTGTGCTTTGGTTTACTGTAACAAATCTATCTATCAGAATCAGCATTGGTCGCACATCTATTCATTTCACTTGACCTTTTTAGATGTTACGAATGCTTCTAGTTTAAATTAGTCACAAAAGTATACATTATTGAGCTGATTGACAGGGTTCTGTCAAAATGGAAACAACTTTGAATTATGAAGGCAAAAGAAAATGGTTTGTAAACATCAGTTTGAATGGATTGAAAAAAGAAACAAATCAATACTGCTTTTTATACACAAGCTGTTGGTTCTCAGCAAAAGCTGATAAGTTAGGAGCATTTTTCTCAACAATTGCCAGCAAATTGCCCATTTTGTGTGATTTTTTTCTGCAGTTATGTTTCATTTGGCTTTACCGTTTAGGTATCCAAATTGAACAATTTTAGCCTTTTCTCATATCCACCTCTGTAATTTCAATATGAATTCATAACAGCACAATTTATGGCTTACTTTTGCATTAGTGTACAAGATCCTTTGTACAACATGCAAAGAGATGAAAAATGATTGTTGAGCTCTGTACATTCTGATACATACAGTATTAAAATTAAAGATTCCAAAAAGTGGTTTTCGCACCCATTTTGGGTTCCCCAAAGAACCTTTCAGTGAGCAGTTCTCTGTCAGTTTTCTCAGTAAATAACATTTTAATAATCTAAAGACCATTCGTCCACTATGAAGAATCTTTTGTGGATATGGAGATTAAAGTTTCTTCATGGAACCATCAATGCCAGAAAAATAAAGGTTCCAAAAGTGGGTTTTTGCAGCGATGCCATAGAAGAACCTTTCAGTAAGCAGTTCTTAAAAGAACTATTTTTTCCAGGTGCGAGGAACATTTCAATAATCTGAAGAACCCGAAGAACCATTTTTGCTTCGGAGATGTTCTATGGATGTTAAAGTTTCTTCATGGAACCATCAATGCCAATAAAGAACCTTTATTTAAACCTTAATATTTAATAGCTTATGGTGAAAATCAGGCCACTTTATGACAATCGTCTCATGGTCAAAAGATGGCCCAAACAACCTGAATTTGCTTTAAACTTTCATAGACTGCATTACAGTAAGTAAACACTTCTCTGTTCGTGATTCCTGAAGTTTCATCCAAAAACTTTACAAACACAAGCTCTAAAACTCCTCATAAGGAGAGCAAACAACAGTGTGCTGCTCTTGTGAAGCTCACGACTATTAAACGAGTCAGACACTCCCAACGAAACACAAGTCGGCACTTCACATCTCCGTTCCCTTTGAAGCCATTCAAATATAGAATCAGGATGACAGTCCTAAAGATGGATGACTGGTTCATTGTGACTCCGAGAGTAAACCAGCTTCGTTATTTGAGAATATACCGCACTCTCAGATCCTTTTCCTTTTCTCCCCTGGTGAAATAAGAGAAGAGAGAGAAAACAAAGATGGCAAGAAAAGTAAATGTGAGTCACTCAGAATGGTCTCACCTAACGAGATTTATAAAAAAAAAGACTAACATAAAAGATTGAACACATCGGTAAGTGTTTTCCAAGTCCACATGGAGTAACTGAAGTGTTAGATTCAAGTTTTGAGGTGTTTTTTGATTATTATTTTTTAAGTACCCTACATACGAAGTGTGAACCTCTTCAATAGCATCAGCAGGCTTTGAAATGTGATCATCTTTGGGATGTTTTAACAATGCTTCACTCTGCATGGAGGCTCAATTCACTTCCTCCCAGTGACATCTTATTACGGTGGCCATTTAAGCCCCAGTGACAAGGTCAAACCAAGACGCTCTCACTCGTCACATACTAATCGAGAGAGGCGAGACGATGGCTTTTGTGGATATGGACCACAACAAGACTTCAATATCCTCAAATGAGACAATCTCCTATTATAAGAGCTCCGACCCTTATTAAATATCTGACCTCAAATATTTCCAGGGCAGAAATAAAAAACGTGCACGGTGATTTGGTGACTCTTATATTTCCTTTTCAAAAATCTTATTTCCCTTGTCAAGAGATAATTTTCCTGCTTTACAGACCTATTTGTAGTGACTTATAAATTAATTTGGAGCTGAAATGAAGAAGCCTGGGGACGACCATGAGAGAATGATATGTAAAACTCCCACTGCTTATTCTGTTCATGGTGAAGTTCTGTCAAAGCGGTTTGCCGAGGCAATCTCATGGGTCAGTGCATGCTCTAAATTAAGTTACACATCCTAATTGCTGCCTGTAGCAATTAGAGCCGAAATATGGACGCAGTAAAATTAATACGTAGCCTTTGTTTGACTGGAGAAATTTTGTTTGTGCACTAACCTGCTGGTATTTATTGAAGCCATTTGACATGTTGGTTTGCATTTGGATTCAGCATTGACTTCTGGCTCAGGCGAGTGAAATGTTTCCACTGTGCACAATGTGTTGCCATTATACTTTGGTTTTTACTTAAATACTGCTTATTTTGTGTTTTCCCTTTTCTGTAGTAGATGCAAGCAAACCTCGTATTAACTCCTAAACACCATAGCATTAAGTACAGAGCTGCCAGAGAGAATAGTGCAAGTCTGGAGCAGTTTGGAAGAGGAGAGAACCAGCTAAAGAAGGATAATTATAGAATCTCGTCGTGGCCAAATGCCAGAGAAAACATGTTTTTGTTTGTCTTCTGTGCCCCTTTGAGAGGAAGGGATCCTGAATGTTTGGAATAGGTCGGCGGACTGTGGGTTTTTAAACTCTCCTGCCTAATCACGTCGGAAAAGATCACATATTCAGGACAGAAGGACAGCCTTTTCCTCGCCCACCATTTCTCTGCATATCAAACACAGGAAGAGCTGAAGAAGAGAAAATGTCAAGGGGCCAGAGTCTCGTTTGAACCTAACTTCTGTAATTATCAAGGCTAATTTAAGTTGCTATTTTCCAGCACTTGCCAGAATGTAAAAATCAGTGTTTAGTGAGGCAAGTGAAATGTTGAACTAAATGTTACTGGTGTTGACTGAATTTCCCTGAAAAACTGAAAATAATAATTAGACCGGTGATTAATAAATACAAATAAACTAATTTTATGTTACGCCTGGTTGCTGCCTCTCTCCATTGCCACTGCCACTAAAGGTTAATTACTGACATAAATGCTTCAAAACATAGGCGTTATTATTATTTTTCTGTTGCATGAACTGAACGCATGAACTGATGAAATGTCACAAAATGCCATATTAGTTGCTTTATTTAAGAGTCTGCCCAATGCATATCTAATGTAATAAAATGCATTAAATGGTGTCACAATATAAAACCACTTATGACCACTGCTGAATCCAGCTATTTCTAATATAAAAGCATGTCAATGAAGAGATTTGTTTTACCGCAGTACTCAACATCACAACATTTTCAGTTCTGTTCTGTGTCAGCAGATCTACACTATGACAAGTACTGTGTACTTGTGGTAACATACAACAGGTATTTGTGCTAATGAGGTGAAACTTCTCAATGTACAGTTTCAGCATTTTTGTCTTAATCAGGGATCTAAAATAGCTAACATAAAACATTCTTTTACAGCATTGCTATGGACGACAGTGAACATCAGGAAATATCTGATTGCTAGGTAGCGACTGACCAATAATTGAGTTAGCTGCTGCTGCAGTGATGAAGTGTGTTCATGTTACACCTTCAGTTCTGATAATGGCCACAATTTTTTATTTTATTTTATATATATATTTTTTCTTTTTAACAGTAAAAATCACCTTTCATGTAATCATAAAGTTGTTTTGAGGGATGGGCCTACATACAAATTGTTTATGCTTATCGATCCTGTTAAATGCTGCTTTGCACTAGTTTAGTTAATTGCTAACACTCATGTGCTTCTTTATCCAGCCTAGGCTCACTGGAAAAATGGGCTTCTATCTAAATTTTTTGCAAATCTTCAAAAACATTGCTATACATACAATTCACTGCAGTTTCCAGCTGAAAAGACCACTAGTGGCAGTAAAACACCAACAACTTGTGTTCTGTTCACCTAAATTATCATGCTTCTTTTGGCATGGTTATAATACTGCCACAAAACACTTCTATCATAGTGCAGATTTAAACAAATACATTCTGACATTTGCATCACATAGCAAGATTCATGGTTTTTTTTTGGTTTTTTTCTCTGATTTTATAACCTGTGACATACAAGTCATGATAAAAGATCTCAAAGCAAACTAACATGGTTGCTTCAGCAAATGTTGATTTTGCAAATGTTGATTGATGATGATGATGATTTTTTCTGTCTGAATTTTTGAACTGAAATTTGGTTTGATGTGTGTGCCTGCCACCAAGCACATGTAATGACAGTATTCTCCCGGTGCTCACGACTGGTTGGACTTTGTTATGTGGCACAACATGTTCCGTTTCGAGAGTGATTAATTTGGAATGATTTGGATAGTTCACTGTAAAAGTCTGAAATAGTGTTTTATGTTTTGCATTATTTGATTTTTGGAAAGGTTTGGTATAATTACATTAAATAACACACACAAACCAATCATAAGTCAAAACATGACTAAATTTGGCTTAATCACAAAATTCAGAAGTGGTACTAAATGAAGAGCCATTTGGGAACCGAAAGAGCTGGACCTTAACTACTGAGCTGTGCCAAATGATCTGGCTAGACTAACATTAAAGCTGAAAACACTATAGTTCTCATATGTATTATTGCATTGTGGGATGCGACAGATGACGTGATAGCATAGCTGTAGCTTCTCTCTGTCCTGAGACACCCTTAGATTTCAGCCCTGTCAGATATTTACGAGTTGAGCTACTGTCCACTCACCTCTCAATACAAGCCAGGAAAACACATCTCAACCCCTGACACATGGAACTGGCCAAAGACCCCGGACATTCTGTAAATGTGAAGAAGTTGAGCATCAGACAGTTTTTAAACTCCTCTGCCGTGGATAGTTTACTCTTCATACTAGGCTGGCTTGAAAATATCAATTTCTCGATTTTAATCAATTCTTATTTTGATGAACCAATTTCTCGATTTTAATAAATTCTTGTTTTGATGAACCATTACTGATTCTTAAATCTCAAGAATCAATGCTGTTTTCAGTTGATGTACAAACTAACTTAATTAAACATTAGCATGCCTCCCATCCTGTAAATTGCACTAGGCTTTGTTACTTTTGATAGCTTTCAAATTCTGTCAGTTTTATTACAAAATTCTAACAAATACCGTTTGGTGCCCTTTAATGTAGCACGACAGATTGCTTTAGCGCATCTAATTGCATATATAATGAATCAATATTGAATCGAGATCGAAATTGAATCAAATCACAAGCTTGTGAATCTTGCGAAATTTGTCTCAATTCCCAGCATTGAGATGCAGACCTGAGAAACAGTCATGAGGAAATTAAGGCTGCATTTAAATTCACATTTACCTATTTCTTGCTTCCTATTTATTGGAGATTTTCTCTTAGAAGAGTTTTTTCTTCTTCTGTGGGCTGCTGTCTCCCTGGGCTATTTTTTATACATTTGAAGAAAACATGGAGGTGTGAGCACACTTATTAACGGTCTCTCACTTTGTTAATTTGCTGACTCACTAGCGAGTGAATATCTGGTTGGAGTCTGTGTGGATTTATGCCCTGAATCCGGGCAGGCGTCTCAGCTGTCTGTCCTTTTAGAAAGGCTGCAGCGACCGGAGACATTTAGGGAGGTGAAATACTGGTGCATTTTAAAGAGAATGGAATAATACAAATGGAGTGTGTATATCTGTCAGCGTACCTTGCTGAAAGGGAAAAAAAACCTGCTGAAATTTCCATGCAGGTCTAGGCTGGTTTCTGTGATCTCATTAGTATTCAGGGGTAGGCCTATTTTTTGAAACATTTTTAGAGACTCATATTCACAAGATCTGCATAGCTTCTAAAAATATAAGTTTTCCCAAAAAGTACAGTTCATTACTGAAAAAAAATTGTAAATTTAATGAAAAAGACTGAAAAAATGCTAAGGTGCGAATATGTTATTTGGTTAACAGTAATAAATTAGGGATTATGGGATTATTTCATGTAATTTTAAAGTAAAACATTTACATTTATTAAATTAAAATTTTTAAAAATAAATATAAAATTTATCCATATAGATCTATATCTATTATATATACAGTATATATAGAGAGAGAGATGGAGAGGAAAAGAATAAATGTCTAGCAGAATTTGTTTGTAGGTGCCACTTGATATTGAAATTCTTTTTTTTGTGCCTAAACTATATGCAAAAGGAGATAAAATCTGATTAAGATATATTGTTTGTAGATAACAAGTGATGTTTTTATGATGCATTATCCTTTTTTTGGATTTCTAATTCAATTGAAACAAAGTCTCGTTGCCTCTGTCTTGTTTGTGTGCGATTAGACAACACTAAATCATCTTTCTTTTATTCTCTCTCGCTCATCATTAATGTATGATCTGCATGGCAGACTCTTTAATCTGTTGGCTTGTTGAGACGCAGTTTTGATTTCCCTTTCACTGTGTTTTCTACTGATTATATTCACATGCCAGGATTGATTGAAATTGAGAGATAATTAGTTTAAACAATCCCAGGCATAAAGAGGCTCTCTTCACATTTCATGAATAAATCCGTCTCTGCCCCTCCCCCATGTTCCTGAACACCATGTCAGATCAAGATGGGCCATGAAATAAGAGATGGATGATATTACTTGCGAAATTGGGAAATTCAAAAGAGGGATGTTTTGAGTTGTGAATATTTTTGATAATAATAATAATAATAATAATAATAATAATAATAGCAGTTAAAAATGTTAATGTGATGTTAATTTTATATCAAAAGATTGCATTGCTTATATTTCAGTTACAGTAAATGTGCTGTATGGATGTATGACTCAAATAATTTGGTACTGTCACTTGAAAGGATTTGGTCACCCAAAAAATTAAAATTGTGTCTCAGTATGCACACCCTCATGCCATTCCAAACATGAAATTAAAGTAAACAAATCATTCAGAATAATGGTTCTGTGGACTGGATTAAATAATTCAAAAGAACGATATGTGTTAATGAATCATGAATCATCATGATGTTCCTGTTTTTCTCACAAACTCACCAATATTTTAGTGAGCAATTAAATTCGTTGCTCACACTAATTCCTTCAGAATACTTGGAATATAGTGCAAGACTCATGTGAACCTCTTCCTTGATATGGTGTTTTTTAGTCATTTTGAAGCTTGACAACCACTAGTCCCCATTTACTCTTATTATAAAAAAATAGGCACAAAATAATAAAAAAATAGGCAAAAATAATTAAAATTCTGTGTTAGTACACACACTTATGGCACTCTGAACATAAAAAGAAGGAATCTGAGTAAACTGTTCATTCAGGTTCTGTGAACTGGAGAAAGACATTCAATTAAGGGGTTCTTCACATTTCATGAATAAATCCGTCTCTGCCCCTCCCCCATGTTCCTGAACACCATGTCAGATCAAGATGGGCCATGAAATAAGAGATGGATGATATTACTTGCGAAATTGGGAAATTCAAAAGAGGGATGTTTTGAGTTGTGAATATTTTTGATAATAATAATAATAATAATAATAATAATAATAATAGCAGTTAAAAATGTTAATGTGATGTTAATTTTATATCAAAAGATTGCATTGCTTATATTTCAGTTACAGTAAATGTGCTGTATGGATGTATGACTCAAATAATTTGGTACTGTCACTTGAAAGGATTTGGTCACCCAAAAAATTAAAATTGTGTCTCAGTATGCACACCCTCATGCCATTCCAAACATGAAATTAAAGTAAACAAATCATTCAGAATAATGGTTCTGTGGACTGGATTAAATAATTCAAAAGAACGATATGTGTTAATGAATCATGAATCATCATGATGTTCCTGTTTTTCTCACAAACTCACCAATATTTTAGTGAGCAATTAAATTCGTTGCTCACACTAATTCCTTCAGAATACTTGGAATATAGTGCAAGACTCATGTGAACCTCTTCCTTGATATGGTGTTTTTTAGTCATTTTGAAGCTTGACAACCACTAGTCCCCATTTACTCTTATTATAAAAAAATAGGCACAAAATAATAAAAAAAATAGGCAAAAATAATTAAAATTCTGTGTTAGTACACACACTTATGGCATTCTGAACATAAAAAGAAGGAATCTGAGTAAACTGTTCATTCAGGTTCTGTGAACTGGAGAAAGACATTCATCTTATTAAGGGGTCGCTTACGTGACAGTTTTTGACTAAATAAGGAAAATGTACATATTACGTGTTCAGTCTATAGGTAAGAGTTCAGGTGTGTTGCATAACAAAGTGGCATCGCCAACTACTGGCCTAGCATGCATAATACTGCATTTTTAGTCGTTTTCATGGATCTGTTGTAACTTTTAAAAAAATGCAAAGGAAAAACTTTTCTATTTTTAGTAAATTGTTGTCATGTAAACACCCTCAGAAGTCAGTGTACCATCAGAATGATTCTGAAACTTGTGTTTCAAGGTAAAAAAAAGTTACATAAAGTTAGCTTTAAATCCTTACACTAAGCTATCATATGGCTTCAGAAGACTTATATAGTGCAAAAGTCATGCAAACCTCTATTTTGGAGCTTGACAACCCTTACACCGTGTCCTAACTACACACGTCGCGACAAGATTCCAGCGACAAGCAATTTGGGTGTCCACACCAGACGCGACGTGACACCGCGACGCGACAGAATCAATCAAATATCACAGTCAATCAGAAGCGTGTGTGGGCGGGCTCTCTCTGGAAGCGCACTGCACTCGCAACGAAATGGATACGTTTATTATCTAATTCATAAATATTAAAGCTTTTTAACATCATTAAATGTTCATACTGAGTGACTGGTAACATCTTTGTTATGGAATACACTCATTGGTTTGCAGTGAGTTCACAGTTTTAACGGACATCTTTGCTTTAATTTATTTTCAAGATCTGAGGTAAACTATCTGTTGTTGCTTTCAGTATGGCTATAAGGTCACACAAAATTATATTTAAAATCATATTAGACACATTTAACTTTGAATAAAGATAAAAAAATAGGCAAAAATAATTAAAATTCTGTGTTAGTACACACACTTATGGCACTCTGAACATAAAAAGAAGGAATCTGAGTAAACTGTTCATTCAGGTTCTGTGAACTGGAGAAAGACATTCATCTTATTAAGGGGTCGCTTACGTGACAGTTTTTGACTAAATAAGGAAAATGTACATATTACGTGTTCAGTCTATAGGTAAGAGTTCAGGTGTGTTGCATAACAAAGTGGCATCGCCAACTACTGGCCTAGCATGCATAATACTGCATTTTTAGTCGTTTTCATGGATCTGTTGTAACTTTTAAAAAAATGCAAAGGAAAAACTTTTCTATTTTTAGTAAATTGTTGTCATGTAAACACCCTCAGAAGTCAGTGTACCATCAGAATGATTCTGAAACTTGTGTTTCAAGGTAAAAAAAAGTTACATAAAGTTAGCTTTAAATCCTTACACTAAGCTATCATATGGCTTCAGAAGACTTATATAGTGCAAAAGTCATGCAAACCTCTATTTTGGAGCTTGACAACCCTTACACCGTGTCCTAACTACACACGTCGCGACAAGATTCCAGCGACAAGCAAGTTGGGTGTCCACACCAGACGCGACGTGACACCGCGACGCGACAGAATCAATCAAATATCACAGTCAATCAGAAGCGTGTGTGGGCGGGCTCTCTCTGGAAGCGCACTGCACTCGCAACGAAATGGATACGTTTATTATCTAATTCATAAATATTAAAGCTTTTTAACATCATTAAATGTTCATACTGAGTGACTGGTAACATCTTTGTTATGGAATACACTCATTGGTTTGCAGTGAGTTCACAGTTTTAACGGACATCTTTGCTTTAATTTATTTTCAAGATCTGAGGTAAACTATCTGTTGTTGCTTTCAGTATGGCTATAAGGTCACACAAAATTATATTTAAAATCATATTAGACACATTTAACTTTGAATAAAGATAAACATAATCACCTGAGATTGTCTACTGTCATATAGTTTGTATGTTGTTGTTCCAGCCGCGGCGTCGTGGAAATAGAAACCGTTTCTAAATTAGAAATTTCGCGTGTCGCCGTCACAGCTAGTTAGGACAAAAAATCTGATTAAAATGGAAAAGATACCTTTTATCGAGTGTCACGGCGTCGCGTGTAGTTAGGACACAATGCTAGTCCTCACTCACAATTCATTATATGAAAAAGAGTGGCCAGAATATTCTTCCAAAAAACCACCAGAAAAAATCAGACAGCATTACAACATGATTTCAGATTTTCATTTTTGGGTGCACTATCTCTTTAAGAAAACAATTCTTTGTTAGCAATAGGAAACCAGCTGGTACTACCATCCGGTAATCAGGCTACGGTGCTTGAACTAGCTATGGAAACGGGTTGTTCTTCCATGTCGATTGTTTAGTTTTTTTACCATTTTGCTGTGGAAACCAATGATATTTTTCCATACAGAATCTCTTGACAGATTTGTTCCCTTATGCAGCCACCAGGACTCTTAAAACACCTGCGTGCACAGCTCATCAGCCTTGTTTACTGTACCAGTCAATGTCTCACAATGCAGTTATATGAATGGAGTCAGCAGCGCCCAATGCTGAGATCAGAAAGAACCGCGAGCAGAGATGAATCTGCATTTCATCCTGGGTGATCTTTCCTTAGAGCAGTCACCAGTGTGCCTCCCCTCATGACAGAGTCACATTTTATATCTCTATGCTAATGTGATGAGCCTTTGCTCGGCCAGGCTCATTAATCTCACGGATGAGCCACAAGTTAGACCACAGTGTGTGTCCCCTCCCCGCTCTGCTCAGAACCTGCTCCCTGAGGAGTCATGACAGCACACTTCACTCATTCGCTCTTCCTTCAGTGCCATAAAGATGCAGGGAGAATGCTAAGGCTGCACGGTACTGTACAGTCCTCTGGTACAAAACCCAGTCTGTTGCCTCACAACCTACAAAAGGCATCATGTTCACCTTTATAAGCAACTGATTTGGAACGCTCTACGTTGTTAATGATTTAGATCACATGGTGACTCAAAATGAAGTTTGATGTTAGCATCTAATTCTGTTAAATTTGTTAGCATAAAAATACAATAATTTTAATTACTGAATTAAATTAAAGCTTATTTCTATTTTGTATTTTATTTGTATTTTGTATTTTACCAAAGGTAAAGATTGGGGTCAGTAAGATTTTATTTCCTTTTTTATTTATTATTTTTTATATAAAGGATATATTACATTTATCAAAAGTGACAGTAAAATCATTTATAATTTGGCAAAAAAAAAAAAAAAAGTCTATTTCAAATAAATGCTGTTCTTTTGAACTTGCTATTTATCAAAGAATCCTAAAAAATGTATCATGGTTTCCAGAAAAATATTAAGCAGCAGAACTGTTTTCAACATTGATAATAATAAAGAATTGTTTCTCGGGCACCAAATCAAAATAATTTCTGAAAGACCATGTGACACTGATCAGTGCTGAAAATTCAGCTTTGTAGATTGCAATGTAACATTTATTTTAAATTGTAATAATATTTCACAATATTACTTTTTTTTACTGTATTTTTTTTATAAAATAAATGCAGCTTTGGTTAGCATAAGTGACACTTTTTTTTTAAGTGTTCGGTAACACTTTACAATAAATTTGCATTAGTTAATGTTGGTTAATACATTAACTAACAATAAGCATTACAATTGTTTCAGTATTTATTAATCTTTGTTCATGTTAGTTAATAAAATGACAACTGTTCATTGGTAATTCATGTTATATCCTGACTATTAAATAATATTAACAGATACAACTTTTGATTTTATTAATGTATTGGTAAATTTTGAAATTAACATTAACTGAGATTAATAAATGCTTCAGAAGTATTTTTCATTGTTAGTTAATGTTAACTAATGTAGTCAACTAATGTTAACAAATGGAACCTTATTGGAAAGTGTTACCGAGACATCTTTCTAAAAATATTTAAAAATCTTACTGACTCCAATCTTTTGAATGGTAGGCTAAATTAAGTTACCTCAACTTCAGTTTCGGTCTGTTTGTGACACAAAACTGTCGTATGGCTTCAGAAAACCCAGAATCTAGCATGTGAGTCAAAAAACTTATATTTTACTTTTATCGTGTTTTTGAATGCCTTTTGAAGCTTAAAAGCTTCATATTCATATAAGGGTTAGTTAAACATGACAGAATTGTAATATTCATTTGAGCTAACAGAATACATCTCTGTGTGTTGTTAGATACCAAGTTCAATATACCATGTTCGTTTTTAGCCACTGATAACCAGACAAGTGTTTACATGAGAAGTTCAGTGGGGTTACTGAACACTTTAAATCACTTGTCCAGCACAACGTGACCTTGGAGCACAGACACACTTACAACCAAATGAAAACTATCAGCAGCTCATAATATGACATCTCTTCAATAAATGAGAACACCTGGATGAGCTGCAATGACTGATTTTTCTTTCATTAATTCAATGCAGCCTGGTTTGAACAAAGATGCTGCATTATGTGTTCTCTTTTTCTCATTATCATGTTTTCTCTCTTTCTTTCTTTCTTTCTTTCTCCCCCTCTCTCTCTCTTCTCCAGGTGGAGTACATGAATAATTCATTTTATAATTCATTTGTTTAACCAACTTGATAACATTTCAAATTGAATGAAAAAACCTCAGGGAACAAATACAGGCGCCTTTGTGTGTTTGACAAAGAAAGTTTCCTCATTTGAGCAGGTGAGAAAAAAAAACGTCTTAAGAAAGATGTTTAAAAAAAAACAGGAACTGTGACTCTATTGCCTTGAACAAGTACACCAGTAAGGGTGCCTTAAAATCACACACAGTAGGTAAGTAATATTATATTGAAAGGCACTTATAATTTTTGCATTGTACTTTTCAAGAGCAAATGCATTTTATGAGAGTCCTGGGCTCTCCTGGTGAGTGGTAAAGTACATTTAGTTAATGTTAGATTTAATGCAGCACCATAGATGTGGTTCTTGGGCTAATAAGGAACTGGACAGGTAAGCCTATTATGGAAAAGAAAAGCTTCCCTGTCAAAAATATCTGCATTTGTTGAATTGCTTCACTGATAGCATAAATTACTGGAGTACTCTTGAATTATGGTCAGTCCTACGTCTTTTCCGACATGAAATTCAAAAATGAAGTGCATTTGAGCAAAAATCGCACAGCCTACATTAATGAACATGATGTGTATTAATGTCTTTACATTCTACATTTGTTAGCTTTAGATGGCTTAAGAGGCATAAATTATGAGTTTTATTACCAGCTGTCCTGAAACAATTAGACAGGTAATAATCTGCGATAATAACCCACTGACTGTAGGCTACATTATTTCTGGCTTCTCGCCAAATAAATAAATGCACATGAAATATTGACTTGAGCCATAATCTTGACTTTATATTATCTTAAAAGTTCTGCTAAGAAAAAATTGTCTACAACAAGACACGTGTAATAAAACAGCAACGATAATATTTTTACCTAATTGTTGTTAATTAATACTACTGAAAGGAACAGTTCACCCCAAAATGAAAATCTGCTAAATATTTCCTCCCCTTCAGGTCATCTAAGATTTAGAAGAATTTATTTCTTCATCTGAAAAGATTTGGAGATATTTAGCATTATACATCATTTGCTCACCAATGGATCTTCTGATAAAAACATTGCAATAGTCCACAAGTAATCCATACGACTCCAGTCCATCAATTGACATCTTGTGTAGTGAAAAACTGCTTCTTTGTAAGAAATAAATCCATCATTAAGGTATTTTGAACTTCAAACTGTTGTTTCCAGCTAAAATATGCGTCGTCTATCGATAATATTGGTTTCTCAGTGTAAAAGTCTGATATAGGAGAGAAATATGCACAGATCAAGTTTGCAATTGAAAACAAAATTCAAAGTTCAAAACAGTTCTAAACAAATATGTCAACGGATTTTGATGTGAGAAGACAACAGTGAATGGACTTTTTCACAGGAGGAAGCGTTATTATGGATCATGGAGTCATATTTTGGCCAGATGTGATGGTTTAAAGTTAAAATGCCTTACTGATGGATTTGTTTCTTACAAACACATCGCTTTTCACTTCAACAGATGTTAACTGATGAACTGGAGTCCTGTGGATTATTGTGAAGTTTTTATCAGCTGTTTGAACTCTGACGGTACCCATTCACTGGTGAGAAAGTCATGTAATGCTACATTTCTCCAAATCCATTCCGATGAAGAGACAAACTCATCTACATCCTGGAGCGCCTGTAGGTGAGTAAATTTTCAGCAAATTTTCATTTTTGGGTGAACTACTCCAGTTCCTTCTCTGAGGTAATTTTTTTATAACAAACAAACATTTGACAACATTTGACACCATTTGCATTTGAATGAAACAAGAGAGTGCGAGTTTGTGATGTGATATAGGAGACATGAAAGTATTGTATAAAGTTGATATGCAGCGTTGTCATGAACGATGGTGAACATAAGTTCAACCTCTTGATGCTGTGACTGAACAATCAAAATCAAATATTCCAAAGAGCTATGGAATAAAGCTAAAAATCTATAAATCTCTTCAATCAAATAATTATCTTCTCCTAGGTGAATGTGTATGCCATGCAGAAACTGACTGACTTTGCAGTTTCTGGTTTCTTTTAATACATTTGAAATCTTCCTCGAATGGGTACAGGTAGCCATATGAGATGATTCAGGGCTTACATCCGAATTTCGTACAATCTAAACTCACACAGGCCTCAGTTTCAGACCAGATCATGTGTCTAGCCTGGCATGGCTCTCTTTTTCTGCAGGGAATAGAACTCCGTTTTCTTCTATGCCAATCCTGGCCATCTGAGGTAAGCAATACTCACACAATCTGCTGAAACACTCCCTTATCTACGTAGGTCCATTAATATTACACATTCAGCAACTTTGTAGGCACAAAAAATAGCTGCATACAGTAACTATGACCTTACACTCATTTTCTCTCTCACTCTTACAGGTCTTAAAAATGGCTCTTATATCTTGTTGTCACCGTAAGTGCCAAAACAAGGAATAAATAACTCCCACATGCATCCGTTAAAGTTGTGCACATCATTAATTTAGTCAAGGCAGTTGAGTAAATCTGAACGCAGGAGGTAACAGGGACAGTTGAAGATGAAAAAAAATACTTTGCCTGCCCAGGCTAATCCAGAAATGTATTTTTGGATCTGAGATTATTTTTGAAACAGTCTGAATAAAAGAAGATAGCCATTGGTTGCTTAGTCATCTCATGCCCTAAAATGTGCATTTGTATGAGTGTGCGACACACACAAAAATGTATTATATCTCTTAAGGTCAGAGATGCCATGTAGGATTAGGATTAACAATGCATCAGAGAAATGATAATCCTAGTCTAAATGTTCATGGTTGTCGTCAATTAGACTCACGCCTCTATGATATTATATAGATATTTCCTGGTGATGTTTTCTTAATCAGTCATTTTATGTGAATTGTAGTAGTGAATGTTATCATGTATTATGAACTTCAGTTGAGTGTGGAGTTATGTTTAGGTTTGATTTTTGTGTGTTTCTCAAAAAAAAAAAATATTTTTAAATCTGTCATTTCTGTCCATAAAGTTTATTTTTTAGTAATGAACTTAAGATTTAATGTTACCTAAATCTTCAATTATGAGCTCTACTCTGGAGAAAAATAACAATAACAACAACAACAGCATTCCAATGTGCTGCAGTAGAAGGACACAGTGATGTCAGGGGTCAGAGGTGCTCTAGTAAGCAAGTCTCAGGCCATAATCAAAAGCAGCCCTGTGTGTATAAACGAGAGATAGAGAGGGCTTTTGCCTTTCAGTTCAACTGTGCACATATTGAAAACAGTTGAGGGAAGGTATCACATTAAAAGTTGCTTTCTTTCATAACAGAAACAATTAATAACAGAAGAACAAAGATAGTTGTGGCAAATCAATACTCCCATCATTATTACACACTGCAGCTGGGGTTTTCCGAAGGAAATCAGATTTTGAGTTTCTTTTTCGTTATAATTTTCTAATTTCTTTATACAACACATGCCATTTGAGATTTAAAGTGATGCTTCATCCAAAAATGAAAATGTTGTCATCATTTGCTCACCCTCATGTTTGTTCCAAACCTGCAGAACTTCATTTCTTCTGTGGAACACTGAAGACCATATTTAGAAAACTGTCTGCAGTGTGTTTTGGTTCTATCAAAAGAAAATCAATGGGCTCCAAAGTTGTTTGGATCCCAGCATTCTTATACATATTTTGTGTTCTGCAGAAGAAGAAAAAAATGCATGCCTGAAGGTGAGTAACTGACGATAAAATATTGTTTATTTTGGGGTATTCCTTTAAGTGTATATGCTAGCATCTATGTAAAAAAAAAAGTCACTGTTTGACTGTTAAGTGCTAAAGATGCAGTCACTTTTTGGCTTACTGACATACAATTTTGTAGTATCTTTTTTTTTTTTTTTAAATAGATGTATTTCATACTAAAGTTTCACATACCAGTGCACACATATCAATTTAACCATCCAAGGTAAATTCTAATGCCACAGAATTGTCTGTACATAAATATTTATGGATGACCAAACACCCAATCCTCAGTTGTTTATGATTCCTATTTATCTCTGTAACCATTTACAAAGTTGGCAAGTGTGTGATGTCTAGTATATTTTAAAATCAGTTCCAATTTTAAAAGTTGTCTTAATGTATTCTAGTCTTTACATCTAAACAATTCTTAATGCTTCTATGTGTGGTTAATGTCATTGAAGTCTCATACAGAACTCTGAATATCTTTTGCATATTATTGATTGCGTATTATACATGACAGCTGGCAACTCTAGTATCCCTGTTTGCACTACTGTACATTAACTAACTAACCTGTATTCAACCAATGCATACATGAAGCATCTACTATGCATTGCATCTGCTACAACAATGGAGAAATGTACTTAAGTGGAAAAAGTTCTGCATGATGGAGTCCACCATGTGGAAACTGGAGTTGTTGTATCTGCAGAAGAGAACCAGAGGGCAGGACACACAATTCATCTCAGTGAAGCTCCTCAGCGACAAATGATCAGCCACATCGCAGCATTTCCATAGCTTCATTATGCAGTGGGTCCCCAGGCACAATAATCATGATATCAAATGACAGGCTTTCTTCGGGCCGCCGCTGTAGTTGTAAATAAAAATGTTAATTTGGCTTGCGGTATTTAAGCGAGCAAGTTTCAAACATCATTTGTTTGAGTTAATTTGTACAAGATCAGGGTGTTCCGAGTAGAGAGATATGAGCCAGGGAATGACTAATGTTAGTGAATTACAGTAGCTAAGTAATGTGTAATGATAAGCATTAGTTTTATATTTTTTAGTAGAATTATGTTTTGCATGGATGTTAGTGAGTTTACTCATATGATGACAAAATAGAATTAATGTCTGTGAAAACTTTGTATAATACCAATATTAGAATTTACAGAGTTCAATAATACATTAAATTCTTTTTGCCTGCTTCTTTGAACAAATTCTTTGAAATTTAGTACATACAATTACCCACAAAAAAATCGAAATAATAAAAATAATAAAATCTATTATAAGAGGCATGGTAGGTACTCTTGCACATTCATGAGGCAAAATCAAAAACCAATGTCAATGCAAAACTACAGATCTCTATATGCAATTGAGCACAGCTCTCAATACTGCCCACTAGCTGTGGTGGAGGAGTGCAGGCTATACTAGCTAAACATTTCTGTTGTTAATTTTATGTTTCTTCAAGTTAAAAGTGGTCTCTCATTCTTTACACAAACTCTTCTTTTTAAAATGAATTATGATTTTTTATCTTATCAGAGATGAATATACACATAAAAACATCGTTTTACACTTTACTGCTCAATGACAAATTGTCATTTTATATTTCAAGGCAAGTTTATCTTTCAAAGTGTATATTATCACACCATTTAATCTGTTACATGATTTCATTTTCCAGCCAGCACTATAAAGCAGTTTGAGTGGCTATACACAGCAGTAGTCATATAACGCATTTGAAAACCTATTGTCTATTTGTGTACGATTGTTGTGCTTTTTTATGTCGTAAGTAGACATAAACGTTTGATTTACTATTTTTTTCTTATTTTATTCTTTTTGCTTACCATTAACAAGAAAACATTATACAACTTAACATATTTTGTTTGTTGTTTTTATTTAATATTTATACTCTTTATACTAACATGCTTTTTATTAAATCAAAGTCTCATCAGGTTTGTGCGTTGTTAAACATTAGTTATCAAAACCTCAACAAACGCACAAATCATTGCATGAAGAGTTCATTTGCAAAAACAGATAACTTCATTTTTATAAATCATGTTTTTTTTGTGTGTGCATTCCAAGTAATATCAATCAAACTGCAGTTGGGCTGTTTTGATTAAGTAATAATACAGTAACTCAAAAAATACAGGCAACTTACAAAATTAAAGTTCATTAAAGTATGCTTTTTATATTAAAAGTTTTTTTTTTTTTAGCAAAAGCAGATAACTCCACATTTCATGTTTCAAAGTTGAACAAAAACACTCGTTTAATCTTTGTAATCTCCTCAGCTGATTCAGCAGGTTCCATGAAAAAGTTTTAGCTTTTATTTTCCTTTTATGCTCTAAAGAAGATATCAAGGTTTCATCAAGTTTGTCGAAATTATCCATCCTCATAATTTTTAACTGCCCCATAACTGCCTGCTGTGTGCGACAAGGGCGTTGTCTGTTTCTGCTGTAAAACATGAACTCGCGATGCCTTGACAGTGGACAATACTAACTTTTGTGACAACATTTGTTTAGGGTTAAGAACATGATATATTTGTAGAATATTGCACGGCAGTCAGTTATTTTTTTTTAAATGTGGCGTTTATTGGTTTTTGCAAATGAACTCTTTGCATGATTCAAGTCATTTCAAGATTCATTTCTATTTGGACGCAACTAAAAGAGGTAATAGTGAGATGTGGGAGATTTTTAGTAACTAGTTTGAGGCATTCAGGCAGATTCATGATGCACCTTTTCGAATTTTTGTTTTTATAATTTATAATTTTAATTTTTATTGTGTTTTTATTTTATTTTATGTTTTATTGTCGATTGTTTCTCCTTTTTATTTATTTATTTCTATTTGTTTTTTTTGAGGAGGCACTGGCTGCTTTGCTTCATGGGAAAAAACGCCGCTGAGTTTAGAGAAATATCATAATGCAAAAGGAGTCGCGGACGTTCACTAGAAACAAAACATTGTGCTCGTTTGTGTTTGAGAGAGTGGAGCGCGCGCGTGTGTTGGGAAAGTGGGTGTCGCTGTGCACGCTGCTGGATGAGCTTCAGAGCGATGTGTAGAGGACTTTAAACACACCGTGTCATACAGTGGTGGAAGGAGGGAGATCGTGGATCGTATACTGCAACACTTCTGATGCAATGAGTCCGACCGTTTCCATCCTGATCCAGTGTGTCTGACGATTCACTTTCCGCGCGCGATGCTCTGACTGCCGTGTGTTTATATATGGAGACACCCTAAAAAACAGTCAACCGGGAAATGGTAACACATGAACCTCCTCACTGGAAGGAACATGGTTGAGAGGAGCAGTAAATTTCTGTTCATCGTTGTCGGCTCGGTTCTGTTCATGCTGATTTTGTATCAGTACGTGGCTCCGGGGATGATGAACTTCGGCTCTCCGCACGGGTACATGCTGGAAGACGATGCGGATCTCTTCCCGACTCCTGATCCACATTACGTGAAGAAATTCTATTTCCCCATCAGGGATCTGGAGCGGACTGTGGATTTTGAAATCAAAGGGGATGATGTGATCGTGTTCCTCCACATCCAGAAGACCGGAGGCACCACGTTCGGGAGGCACCTGGTCCAGAACGTCAGGCTGGAGGTTCCGTGCGACTGTAGACCGGGACAGAAGAAGTGTACCTGTTACCGACCCAATAGGAAAGAGACCTGGCTCTTCTCTCGGTTCTCCACCGGATGGAGTTGTGGCTTACACGCGGACTGGACCGAACTGACCAACTGCGTACCGGGGGTTTTGAACAAAAAGGAGAACAGCATGAAAAACCAAAGGTGATGCTTGTGTAGAATTGTTTTGTCTGAAGTGTTGGCTGTATCTCAAAACCCCTTGAGCTCTCTACCAAAAACGTTTGGGACATCATAGGCGTGTGCAGTCACAAAATACTGTCTCAAAGGGATTTGAGGCACAGCCAGTGTGTAGAAGAACTTTAGCGAGTACAGAATAACACTTGCCCTCATCTGCGGTATACAAAACTATACAGTAATAATTATGCATAAATTCACTGGTTACATTGGCTTTTCATACTACTCTTGGGTTAACCTCTTTTAAAACTTTGGGTAAAGGCCAGTTTTAACCCTGGGTTAAACGGTTCACATTGTAAAGAAGGTTAGCACTGCTTTTAACCCTAGATTAACCCTGACACGCGATGCTACAACGTAAACTTTGCTTTGTTTCACAGAACTAATCGTTGCCTGGGTTGCGTACGTATATGTGGGGCGGAGCTATCAAAATAGGGGCAATACCCTTTTGGGGTAGGGGTGTGTTTGTTTTGGTGATTTCAAATATCAACATTGGCTACCAGAAATCACTTACCCTGCCTTTAAATATTCACGCACTTACATAGGCTATGTATGTCGCGTAAACTTTCAAGCGCTGTTTAAAGGGTTAGTTCACCCAAAAATGAAAATTCTGTCATTAATTACTCACTCTCATGTCGTTCTAAACCCGTAAGACCTCTGTTCATCTTCGGAACACAAATTAAGATATTTTTGATGAATTCTGAGAGCTCTCTGACCCTCCATAGGCAGCAATGCAATTACCACAATCAAGGTTCAGAAACGTAGCAAGGAAATCAGTAAAATAATCCATGTGACACGGAGGAGACAAATTGTTGAAAAAAAGTTGTTATTTTTCTTTTCTTTTCTATCCCTTTAAGTGTCTTACGAGAAAGGGTTAAAATGCTGAACAGTGATGGTGGCGCGACTACTGAAAAAGTATCATATGTTTTAGCAGACTATACACAAGCACAGTAGATCTACTTGGTGACATTTGAACGGTGGGCAAGCGTTTTTTAAAACAGGCCACGTGCTGTTTTCCCACCTCAAACCAGTGTCATTGACATCATACATATGCAAAGAGCGTTAAACCATAGGTTGTAAGTGTACAGAGTGATAAATCGGAAACCTGACCACTCAGGGTATGGTATGAACAATGTGAAACATGAAACAAGATAACCCAGGATTAAGTTTTCTTGGGGTTAAAACTGACAAAAGGGTTAACGATTTCAAGTGTGAAAAGCCCAGTGATGTTGAGTCTAGTTGGATTTCTGTGGTTACATGAAACTGGATGGCAACCTTTCAAAAAATGAACATGGAAACCATCGTAGGCCTATACCATAGTATTTTACTACATGTAAAAATTCAGAAAAGATACTGTTACTTGAGCTAACTTCATTCAAACAGATTAAGAAAGCATTAGAAATTACTATTGGCTCATACTAATGTAATGCATTTTGGACAAAACTATGTTTTGTTTACCATGTTAAAGTTTTGTAAGGTAAAGCTCTCATGGTGCCTGTCCTTCGATTTCAGGTGGAAAACAGAACTGGTTGTGTTTGTGTCATTCGATTTTGCATGTTTTTGTTTTCTCCAGTGATGGAGGTGGAAAATTACTGTGTTGTAAAACAGCCCCTTGTAAACACTGTAGTGAACACTGGCTGCCAGGATAGTGGTTACAGGACTCACCACATCAGGACACTCCAAAGCAGTCATGTCAGGAATAACCGGCCAGCGGCCACTGGTAGTCAGTGTCATCTTGTTTTGTATTTTGGTTAAGAAATGGCTTAATTACCTTTCCCGAATGGATATATGGTGGTCTCATAAAAGCATTTAGACCCACAGCTAGTGGGCATAGGTTACAGTTTGTGGAATGTATTACGCTTACTTTTGCAGTGATGTGAAATCCATCTCAGAGCCATGTACGTAGACTGTTTTAGTTTTTAATAGGATTTTGTAGATTAAATTATCTAAGGTCTGCAAAGTCAAATACATCAGATCAGATTTAGCAAATAATCACCAGCCCGACTCCTCTTCCTGAAAGAACACAGTCTAGTTCCAACATCCCCTCGAGTGTAAAACATCCCTCGTATCACAGCGATGCCATTACTCTTGTTGCTTTTGGCGACCTTAGGAATGCAGCACTGATATGGATGCACATTCCTCTCCTTGATTAATCTCTCCTGTGATAAAGGCAGACAGACCACACCAGTGCTATTCTCCCCTAATTCATCACGCATGTGTACATGTTCGTTTTGTCTGTGAAATTAGCACAGGGTCAGCGGTAAAAGAGGTGAGAGGAGTTTTGTCATTTCGCATTTTTAATATCTGCATTATTCTGATAATTAGATGGGGAAATACTGTGCGTAGATAATTCAGATTTGATATGCTGCTTTGTTCAAGTGCTCTTTTTACATTAGTTACAGTGATTTCAAAGGGCCAATGTAGGGTGAATTGAAACTTTGTTCATTGCTATGTCTTGAAGCTGTAGGGAGATTTTTTTATCTGTAAAAATTCTTAGAATTTGGGTGCTTTAGGAAAATTAAAAGGATGAATAAAAATTTTACAAAAGGCAATTGAGCCGGGATGGTGGTCACATAGGGAGGCTGAGAAAAGCGGCACTATTTATGACCCGTGAAATCTCTTGTGGAGATTTTGAGCTGCTGAGGACTGCTGGGCTGTTTGTCTCGCTATGGTTGTGTTTTTAGACTTGTGTTTTTAATACAACCAAATATTATTGTGAACTGTCATATTTTATGCTTGTATATCTGGCCTACAAGTTAAAAAAAAAACTTTGTTAGTTGCCAGATTACCAGACTGCACGTTATAGATTGTTGTTCGTAATAACAGTTTTTTTCGTCATTGAACATTTCACAGGGATGTGCGTTCATTTTAATGGTAATTTTGTGCGTTGTTATTGTCAGAAGATCAGCAAGTATGTGGAACTTCTTAATTTACATTTTTGTGAGTAATTCATTAAAAAAGAACCGTTCATAAGGGTCATTTGTTTGTGAATCACACTTTGTTGTTCGGTTGCATCTGCTATCATTTTACTTGCAGACTGAAGCCCTAATTATTATAGGTGTTGTCATGATGTTGACAATTAATTTGAAAGTTTACTTCACATTTAGAATGGTGGTGAAATGCTTTTTTTTGTGGTAGACCGATACATCGCCAAGGCTGCTGTATATTGGAAGTTATTAGGATTTTTAATTTACTGGACTGACTGTTTTTCTGTTTGGTCTTCAAATTAAATGGTGTGATATCATATATTATATCAGCTTTATATTGGCCATCAGCTATCCTGCTCTCTAAAATATCAGTACTGGTCATCAAAAAAAATCCATATTGGTTGATCACTACTTGTTTTTTTTTCTGAACGATTTTAAGATGTGTACTTCACCCTTACCCTCTTCAGTCTTAATTGCTTATTCGTGAGATTAGGTGCACGTTGGGCGGTCACAGCACAGAGTTTAACACCTGTTGTGAGTCCAGTGAGTTTCAGTTCATGGAAGCCAGCGCCATTCCCAGCAACAGGCAGGAAGCCATCTGACAGCTGTGCCAATCTCGTGCTTGTTAGACATGTTTAACGGGCTTGTTTACATTTAAATCTCTCTCGGCTCCTGAGACTTTGGAAGCGATGCCCGCTCCCCTCTTCGTGGCCATTAATGTGGCGAAGGACAAGCTTTTAATTACACATAGGTCTTATTATGATTGTTGGGATTTCTAGAGTCACATTTTCCAAATCGAATTCATGCCATGCTGCTTCCCCGGGGACCTGGCGGACATGAGAGCGATGGGGGCATTTTAATTGCTTAACGAGATGTGTATCACCACATTCTCATTGAGGCACCGGTTTCAGTCAGGAAGCCATCTGGCGAGTGGTGTGTGTTGCTCTCAGGCATGAAGCACAGGGGTTTCTGATAGACCAGTGAATGGAGACCAGAGGAGAGTGACGTCTCGTGTGGGTGTGAGGTGTGAGAATGTTTCCCACAGCGAGTGGGTGTGCAGTCAGCCACCAGCGGTTGTGTTTTACCCACCCCAATGGTGGACTACCAGTCTGTGGCCCCGCTGCTCTAGACAGGATGTAATCTGTTTAATGAAGGGTCTGCGTCTGCTCTTTGGCCGATATGCTCAGTAAGAATCGGTGAAAGGGGGCTGCTGTCTGTTTGACGCCCCTTAAAGAAAATTCATCATCTCCTCGCCCTTATGTTGTTCAGAACTAGAGATGCAATGATTCTGTTAGATAAATAGCTGATAATCATTTTTATGTTATGGCTGATAGCTGATATTAACATTCTATTTTGTTTAAATGAACAATGAAGCACTTAAAAATTACTTTAAATGCCAAAAGTGAATTTAGGAATCATTAGGCAACATTATAGTGCACAGTATGAAAATAGATAAATAGCTGATAATCATTTTTATGTTATGGCTGATAGCTGATATTAACATTCTATTTTGTTTAAATGAACAATGAAGCACTTAAAAATTACTTTAAATTGAATTTAGGAATCATTAGGCAACATTATAGTGCACAGTATGAAAAATGTATATTCATTTTGAGATTTGCTAAAGATTACCATATTGGCCCGAATATAAGACGACCCTGATTATAAGACGACCCCCCTTTTTCCAGATGTACCTTTTGGAAAAAGGCTTTTTAAAAACCAAATCTTGTTTTTTCTCAGTAAAACACATTTTGTCTTCAATTATTTTCATATTGCATATTTTTCCTATTTTAATTTTTGTTTTGAAAGTATGGTAAAAACTGTTCAAATGTACCAACAATCACATTTAAAAAATATGCACTTTTTGATATACCATAAAAAAACAAAAAACTGGTAGCCCATCTGAATTAGGACATTTAGGCTATCCATCTAATAGTAGCCTTCCAAAATCTTATTAACAGTAGAAGTTAAATCTTTCTGTAGTCTTCAAATCACAAAGGGAGTTTGGTCCCATCAGGGTAACGTGACAGTCACGACTCGTGCAGCTGTAAGGTTTTCTTTTTCTTTTGTTTTTACTCGCGATCTTTACAACACGCATTACATTACGTATTTCATGGCACACTCGTTTTATGCGTATTTGGCGCCACCTATTGTTGTGGGTGTATTATTGACATGTCAAAGTCTAGACCCTGAATATAAGACGACCGCGTTTTTTCAGATGTATTTCCAAGAAAAAAACATTGTCTTATATTCGGGTCAATACGGTACATTTAACAGTATAATGAAGTAAAAAAACAAAAAAACTATTTGCAAATATAATGCATGTTCTTACTTAAAATGTATGCTTTCTTTTAACTCTTTCCAAAAAAATGACTTTTCAATATTCGAAAAAAAATCCAGTTTGCCTTTTTTTTATACATCAAAGTTGAAGATGACCACTGGCTGTCAGGCTCCAAAAATAATCATGAAAGTTTTCTGTTTGACTCTTCTGCTACTGTGTGAGGCTATTATGTTGCTTTCATAACAGAATTCTCATTTATGGTTGAATTGTCTCTTTAAGTAATCTATTTGACGTGATTTCTCATTTCTAGCCATCATAGATGAAGATAGAATCCCAGTTGGGGGGCAGCCTGGTTAGGAGGCCTGGCGCAGTGATCAAGCAGACACAATTAACTTGAAATGACAAGGTGCCGATAGGGTACCAGACCACGTTGTCATGTTCCTGTTATACTAGACATTTATTGTGATTATTTAGGGGGAAAATGAAATTGTACTTTATATTGGCATGCAGTTGTGAGCTGCAAAGAGTAATTTGCTAATTATCATATTAGGCCTCTATGAACTTGCATTCAAGATCATGGAGGGAGAAAGATCTGTCATCTAATTATAAAAAATAAAAAAAAAATAGATGAAATGGATGTCTTAGTTGAAAATCCAATTTAGAAAACAAGAGAAAATATTTGAAAAAAGGTGTTATGACAACTTAAAAAATTCAGATATGACATTAATCGAATATGAAATTTTGGTTAGTGGCCTCCGACTTTTGGACCTCACTGTATGTGTATCTATAAATACTGTATGTATTCTCCTGGGAAATTGCCCGTGTGTGTTTTTTTGTTTTCTGTGAGCGATGAGAGAGGATTCTGGGCTGTGTGCACCTACTGTCACTTTTTTCCCATGTCCTGTCTATTTAAAGATATTGCAGCAGATTTTGAGTCTCAGTCCAATAATCTGGCACAGAAAAATCCTGCAGTACTGCTGTCAGTCTTTTCTTTTAATTTCGTATATATCCACACTCATTTCTTCAGCCTCTCTCTCTTTCACTCTCCCTCCATCTCTTCCTGTTCCTTCAGCGGTGTCAGTGTCTAATCAAACAGGCAAGATAATTTTCCACACTGTAGCTTTATGGATATGGGCAGCACAGTATACCCCAAGCGTGACTAGAACATTAGAGGGAATGTATTTTCATGGAAGATTTACTGTAATTTCTAAAATGGCAGGCCCTACTAATGGACAACTGGCTTCTGTATTGTGAATAACAATATTTGGTGTACAGGACACCCCCACAGTCTCCCATCATGGTGTCATGGAACAATTAAATTCTGTTTAGTCTATGTTATTTAGACCTTTGATTTTAGAGCTCCAGTTTTTCTTTAAAACCTCATAGCCTGGATCACTGTAGATTTTTGCACCTGAAGTCACTATAAGTGGACAGGTCATCATCACACTCACTGTCTGTAGGTTGAAGGTTGTAGGTGTGCAAATGGACTGTAATCATACAGGCTAAAACTTGAAAGGGGTAGTGAAAACATGGAATAATGCGAGCAACAAGAATTGAGCATGTAAACGCTTGAATCTGACCATTTTCCCAATTTAATTAAAGGAATAGTTCAACAAAAAAAAAAGAGTTGCTGAATATTTAGTCACCCTCTGGCCATCCATAGATGAGTTTGTTTCTTCATGAAATTTAGCATTGCATCACTTGTTCACCAGTGGATCCTCTGCAGTGAATGGGTGCCTTCAGAATGAGAGCTGATCAAGCATCACAATAATCCACAAGTAGCTTCTGTTTTTGCATGTAAACAGTGCTTGATATTTGCATATTTCTCTCCTGATTCAGACAAGACAACTTTTTCACTGGAGAAAGCAATATTATATAGAAGTCTCATATTTAAATATACATTTTCTTCCTAATTTTTATTTTTAGGTGAACTATTCCTTTAAAAATACCTTGCACAAATGCACAGTGCTGGGATGCGTATGTTTACATACCATTTATGTCATATGAATGTGCAAATGTTTATTTACATCTCATGTCTTACAAACTGGTCAATGGACGAAACAGTCAGCTTTCTTTTTAGATAAGTCGTCAAGGCAGAAGTGACAATAATACTTGTAGTAGCTCCGGAGATGAAATTGCGATGGCTTTTTTAAAGTTTTGTTTGTAAACGAATATGTGAATCAGATTGCAGTGTTAAACGTTCATATAAAAAGAGCGTTTTTAGAATCTGAAATCAGATTGTATTCATTCTGACTGATGAAAATTAGTACTTGTAAACGCACCTTGTGTGGTTCAGTCAACTCCATGTTTTCTCGAGGTACTTTAGAGTTCTGGTGGTTAATATGGCACAGTAGATGATAGTGAGAAATGTGTGGAGCACAAAGCACCATTGGTCTAAAGAAATTAGCAGAAGCTCTCAAGTAGTGCTTGATATTGGATGAAGATGTTCTTCAGTACAGTCAGTTCTTGAAGATGTTGTTCTCCATATTTGGCAACGAGGACTAGAAAGCCACATTGCGACTGTTATAGGTCTAGCCCTTTGCTTAAGAGTGTGTGTGCATATTGGTTTGCCGGTCCACAAATTATAGTCTGATGTGGTTAGCGGTTGTGTGATCTTTGTGGTTTGGAGGTCAGTAGCTCAGAGCTTATAAAATCCTCCAGCTCTCCGTGTGAACCCGGATTCTGGCTCTGGGAGAGTGAGCCAGATGGCTTGGCGGTCTCCAGATCTGCTTGGAGCAGAAAGCGGAGGTTCTGACAGGCCAGTTTTTCCCGGGCCGGTAAGAAAAAGCGCTTGGAGGCAGGCCTGATCGCAGCAGCCTGACCTCGATGTGTTAATCCCATCAGATCAGTGTGGATTAAATACAGGCTGCTCAAAGCCCGTTATGTGGTAATGTGGAATCAGTGCCCGCCCACCATGAAATCAAGAGACCCATGCTTTCGGACGAATGGCTCTAAGAAAGTTTGATTTCTATGTTTGTGTCCTTTCCGCATTTTTACTTCCATTGTTTTATGTATAATTTATCTTCAAATTGTATTCACAATTAGATATTCTAGGTCTAGGGGTTGAGACACAATGGTTGACTAATTGTCCTACAGCTGACTAGACTACTAGTGAAGTTGACTATTAGATACCTTTCTTTAATTTTAAATATTTTTAGCGCAAATAAAAATGCTGCTTAAGTGTGTGCCATAAAATCCTCTCAGTTCTGTCCTGTCAGTTTAACGTGTTAATTAAATTAGTTATGAAAAAATTACGCGATTAAAATATTTGAATGCAGTTAAGGCACTGGCCCCGCCCCCAGACCTGTACGTCATCTTAGTTCATACAGTTGACTGTTGCAACCCACTACATTGCGAGTAAATCACTCGCATATGCGACTAAATCTTCACTCTGGCGACTAAATGATGTCTAATATTAGCCAATTGCTAATAAATTCTCAAATTTTACTCGCCAGTGTGTGAGTTGGAGGCTAAGTATAAGTTTTGTGTGTGTGTGTGTGTGTGTGTATATGTGTGTGTGTATGTATGTGTATGTGTGTGTATATGTGTATGTATATATTTATCAGTCTGGCGAGTAAACAAAAAAATGTACTAGCCAATGGCGATTCAATTGCCAAGGTGTTCGTAGAGGGCTGTGTTGACAAATAGGATGCAGGGTAACAACTCCATAAATGCAGTTATGCCCTAAAATTCAAGATATTGTGGCAAAAATGCCCCTATATGAGAATATTGCGAGAGCAATATGACACAAGTGCTGTTTTGTCATGAATATCACAAGTTTAAATGTGATTTTATACAACAGTTCAGTAAGTTTTTATACAAAAGTTTATTTATCTAAAATGCCATGGCTAAAAATAATCTAAGTTTTAAGAATGTCACAAGATGCATTCTGTTTCATGCCAGTGCGCTTTGTCCAGCTATTTTTGTACGACTCATGTAAATACCCACTAATAAATGTCTAATTCGTGACCAGCGAACTTAAAACCAGCCTAAATACTAGGATTCCTTAAAGGGTTAGTTCACCCAAAAATTCTGACATTAATTACTCACCCTCATGTCGTTTCAAACCCGTAAGACCTTCGTTCGTCTTCGGAACACAAATTAAGATATTTTTGATGGAATCTGAGAGCTGTCTGACCCTGCATAGACAGCAACGCAACTGAAATGTTCCCAAGACCAGAAACGTAGCAAGGAGATCTGTAAAATAATCCATGTGACATCAGGGGTTCAACCGTAATTATGCGAAGCTACGAGAATACTTTTTGTGCACGAAAGAAAAGAAAAAAACTACTTTATTCAACAATTCGTCTCCTCCGCATCACCCTGGTGCCATTTTGGAGAATATCAGCTTGACGTAAACCACGTATGCTGTTCTGTGTCAGCTGCGTCACGCCGGATCTGTTTCCTACGTTGTTTGCGCTTTGATTTGAATGAAAACAACATATACGCGTGACGCAGCTGACACAGAATAGCATACGCTGTTTACGTCCAGCGGATATGAAAATATGTAACTTTGGCAACCCAACGACTGAAAATATGTAACTTTGCACATCCCTTGTAAGGGCATCATAGCAAAGAATGCCTTTCCGCTTCATGTCTATTATAGGATGAAAAGCCGTTTTCATATCACTGGCACTGACTACTGAAAAGCTTCTTGTTTACCTCGTCCTTTGCTGATTATCTTGGCCCAATTCTGCTTGTTGTCTGTGGAGGTTCGGTAATTGCTCGACAGCGTTCAATAGTGTTTCTATTACATAAGATGTTTTTTTCTTCTTTTTTCAAAGAAAGTCTTGCGCTAAGAGGTGCTATCACTCACATTTCAGAGAGAGTGTGTTTTTTTTTGTCATCTGACATCTCAACTGTGTGAAGACAAAGTGCTAACAGAGATTATAAGTGTGTGTGAACTGATCTAGGCTAGTTCAAGGGAAGGTTGTGACGGGCTGCCGGTGTTTTAGGATCAGCATACTAAGGCCCAATCCCAATTCTACCCCTTAGCCCTTCCCCTTTCCTGTCTCAATTCTCTTTTGGTTGGAGGGGTAGGGGTAAGGGGAAGGGCCAGACAGCCCTTCAATCGAAGATTTTTCGGGACCACACTTCAAATGAAGGGTTATGAATTATCTCAGCATAAACCGGCTTCAGCGGCAACATGGCTGCCCGAGCGAACAAAAAGACACATAAAAATTCTACTGTTCCTAATATTCTGTATGTCGCTCAAAAACAAAATATATCGTGTTCAGCGCAAAAAATGTATATATTTTTTTTTACCCAGTCATTTAAAAATAACACATTTTAGAGCTGTAACGACAATACCGTGAAACCGTGATATTTTTGCTTAAGGTTATCATACCGTCAAAATCTCATACCGGCCCATGCCTAGTAAAGATGACATTGGCCTTAAGTTCTCTGCTGTTGTTTGCAATAAAATTATTGTGTTTTATGCTGTTAATCCTTTATTAATGGCTTACAGTATGAATATAGTATTTATTTGTGATACCAGGTTGAGTTTAAAGCCTTGTGCTGTGCTGAAAATGGTTTACCTAATTTGGTGTTACCAGTAAAAATTGGTTTAAAGTCTCTAATTACGCTATATTTTTGGAACTGATTGGTCATAGGCCTCATTGATCTGAGGTTATGCACCTCAGTTTTTGAGTGAAAAAAGCATTATTTGTGGATAATTTTGGCAATGTTTAAATGTGCGTAAGCTCAGATCAATGAGGCCTATACAATCAATCAGTTCCAAAAACAAAAAAAAGGTACATTTGTGTGTGTGTGTGTGTGTGTTTGTATGTGACCCCGGACCACAAAACCAGTCATAAGTCACACGGGTATATTTGTAACAATAGTCAACAATACATTGTATCTGTCAAAATTATCGATTTTTCTTTTATGCCAAAAATCATTAGGATATTAAGTAAAGATCATGTTCCATGAAGATATTTTGTACATTTCCTACCATAAATACATCAAAACTTCATTTTTGATTAGTAATATGCATTGCTAAGAACTTCATTTGGACAACTTTAAAAGTGATTTTCTCAATATTTAGACTTTTTTGCACCCTCAGATTCCAGAGTTTCAAATAGTTGTTTCTCAGTCAAATATTGTCATATCCTAACAAACCATACATCAATGGAATGCTTTTTTTTCTTTTTAAACTGCTGACTGCTAGAGAATGACACACTTGGTCACTTTTTTATTTTTGTAATTTATAATGTTTTTTTTCTTTTTCCCCTGTTGTTTTACCTCACAGCCAGGCCAGTTTCTCAACTTACTTGCAAGTGCCTGGCTGCTGTCTGATAATATGGATCTTGTGGCCCGTGAAGAGAAACGTGCCCTTGAGCTGGACCTAATGTCGGCACTGCATGAATGAGCGCTTCAGTGCCTCCTCTATCTCTAATGGCTTTTTAATAAACAAAGACTTGACCACCCTTCAGCCTGCCCTTTGTGTTTAGCATAAATGAATACATGAAGATGAACACAACTCTGCTGCTAATGCTAGACTGAACATGTGCTTGCTCTGGTCTTTTTTCTTTCTCTCTTTCTCTTTCTCTCCTGCTGTCGCTTTGTATGTGTGCAGTTTTCTTTATCTTACATCCTTGTTTACAAAACACTCTTGCTTAAAAAAATATTCTCGCTGCTCATATCTGCTTTTCGCTCTTATTACTTTTTTTTCCTCCTGTGTGATTTGGAATCTTGTTCCAATTTTCTTTACTTTTCTAGTTTTGGCCGGTGTAGCCCTTTCCGAACGGACATCGGCTTTGAAGTCTTGTTGTGTGCCACGCTGTCAGGTAAAGCCCTCGGCGATGGCACCAAATTGATTTCCGCATGCTGTGGACAAATTGCCATGCAATGACTAATTAGCAAACATTTTTATAATTCATAATTAGGACCTCCACTCTCCCCGTGTGAATTGGCTTGCTGCCGAGCTTTAATTTGCAAAGCCACGAGTTCTGCTTCAGAATTATAAATTCTCTCATCCTCCCCCAACCCACAGCTGAAGCAGGTGTCTTCACTTTTTCTTGAAGACTTCCTTCTTCAGACCATCTGATATAAGGAGACTGTTCTAGCATTTGTTTCTGTGTAAAAACTTCTGAATATCCTAGGCTGCTTCGGAAACCGGTCCATGATGCATCAAGACAGTGGTGAAAGTTTTACAAGTGAAAACAGAGTTTACATGAACAAGGCCATAATAAAAGATTTTAATACTCATACTTGATTTGGACTTTTCCACCACTGCAAATGTTTCATAGCAGCACTGTAAAACCTACTATAATAGCTGTAACATAGAGTAGCATGTATTCTCTGCGGCCGCGTTAAGTACAATAATAAAAATGTAACTCAGATTTGTATTTTAAGTCCTTTTATGTATTTATTTGATAAGTAGCCATGTAATGAGTGTGATTATGAATTATAAACGCCTTCAGTGTGATACAAGCGATCCTGATCACCCTTTCTGGGTTTATTCGTGATAATGGCCTGCTGACCGTGCATTAGGCTATCTCTTACGTAATGAAGGTAATTCATTAGTGATACAAGCGATCCTGATCACCCTTTCTGGGTTTATTCGTGATAATGGCCTGCTGACCGTGCATTAGGCTATCTCTTACGTAATGAAGGTAATTCTTTTTAAAGCAGAGCCAAAGCAGAAAACCGGTCTGTCTACTGACTTATAACTCACAAGTATGGTACACGTTAATTATCCATTAATATATAATACCAGAGCTGTAGGTAAATGACTAAGAACAAAACAACAGAAGTTTCTTAATAATGACTTTATGCTCATGAGTTTGTCTTGCGGCTATGTTATTTTATTTTATAAAAGCACAGGTTACTGATTTTCAGTACATGTGCCTCCCACTTAACAAGCACAAATGTTAATGAACATTTGCATAACCACACAATTTGCATAACAAGCTCCTTCTTATAAACAGATGTTTTAAAAACATTATAAAAATAATAAGGCTTGCACCCCTTTTAGCAACTTTTGTGCATCTTAGTGTTTGTGATCTAGCTCCTGATGAAATCGTAAATCGGAAAGACTTTTTTTGTTAAATGATGATGAAACTTATGGCAAATGTATTTACTTGATTTTTAGGAACAAATGATGATGATTCTTTTTAAAAATTTTCACATTTTTGGTAAGATGTTAGCGCTGATAGCCTTGTGGGCAGTGTGCCGACATATAGACCTAGTGTTGTTGCGCTACAGGCGTCCCGAGTTCAAATCCAAGCTCAAGGACCTTTCCCGATCCCACCCCCGTCTCTCTCTCCCAATTCGCTTCCTGTCAACTCTAAACTATCCTATCACAATCAATAAAAGACAAAAAATAAAATAAAAATAATAACAAAATGTGTAAGATATTGTGCATGCAAGGTGCGTGCCTTTGTAAACTTTGTAAAATTGATTGATCCATTTTTAAAGATATCTCCTGGTAACCTACTGATGCTCTTTGATAATTGTGATGAGAGGGGCGGGGCCGAGAGCCGTGGGAACGGAGCGAGGCCGGTGGAGTAATTGCTAATGCGCGACACCTGCACACGGTGAGTGGCGCAGGTGTCGCGCATTAGCAATTACTCCACCGGCCTCGCTCCGTTCCCACGGCTCTCGGCCCCGCCCCCACTCGTCACAATAATGTTTATGAGTGGTCAGGGGTGTATCTATAATTAATGCACCTTGCAGTAGTATTGGATCAGTATCCAGTGAAGTGCGAAACATCATCTAGGAGTTGTAGAAAGTAGTTTGAAGCTGCAGTGGTGGCATTGGTTTAGTTGGTTAGTGTGCAATGAAATGTGCTAAAAGATCCTAAAGCACTATCCAGATATGATTCATTTTCTAAACAATGTTTGAGTTATAATTATTGAGGTTGGATTTCTGTAATGAATAGTTCACTCAAAAATGAAAATTTGCTGTAAGTTTACTCACCCTCAGACTATCCAAGATGTAGTGAGTTGTTGTTGTTTTTTTCGTCATCAGAACAGATTTGGAGAAATTTAGCATTAATTCACTTGCTCACCAATGGATTATCTGCAGTGAATTGGTGCTGCAAGAATGAGAGTCCAAAAATGTGTCTTTTCGCTTCACAATGTGGATTATTGAGATGTTTTTATCAGCTGTTTGAACTCTCATTCTAAACAAACTCATATATTGAATGACCTGAGAGTCAGTTTCCAGCTATTTTTTTATTTTTGGGTGAAATATTCCTTTAACAAACTGATTCGGATAGCATTAGGATCTCTGTAGATCTTACCAAGGTGTGAGCATTTGTTGTCTGGATATGGGTGTTATAGCAGATGTATGGCAAACAAATGAAAATGAATATTTCATAGGTATATCAGTTTTGATTTACACTATAGGGAAATTACAATATTTCTTTCCTAATTTCTACACTTGAAAGAGATATTTTAAATTTGGACTGCATTTAAACTGCTAGCTGTCAGCAATTCATACTGCACTTTTAAGCTTTTATTTTGACGGAAATGGCAGTAGAGCTTTTATTTTGAAGGAAAACTCCAGCTTCGGTGAAAACAGTCTTACAAAAACTCGTCTCACTACAAATCTAGTGAAATACTGTATTCATCTGCCACGAAAATGAAGTCTAACTGGTGGCTGTTGCGTTCTCAAACGCGCGCTAAACTCGCAGCACATGAAATAAACGAGTTGACTGCATTCATTCACTGTGAACGGAGTCGTTCTGAGGTGCGGAAAACACCAGCTCACTAGCTGATCGCCTGAACAAAGTGTGCACTTTGCTTTGAAATGCACAGCGTAAACAGACTTGATGAAGGGATTAAAGCCATATTGTGCTTTCGGTTTTAGTTCATTTGACAGATACTGTGCTAAAGCATAATGGCCCAAAACACAACTTTAAAGACATTTATGTTAGAATAAGAAGTTGAAATATATTTTAAAAACTACACATTTTGCCCAGAAGACCTATCGTTTCATATCATCATGTGACTACGATAATATTGAGACAGTTTTGCTATCGCGATATCACGATATTGATGATATCGTTACATTCCTAGATGTAATTATTTAATTATAATATTGTGTATATAATTAAGGGAAGAAATTACTTCTACAGTGGCCATTATGAACCTCCTTCTCTAGTTTTCTTTTTATGTTGGATGCGATGCCAGCACTGTTGTCATTTTATCCAGAAAATTTTGTCTATAAGGAAGATGTACCCGACAGGATTAGTTACAGCATTCAATGAAGATCAAATTAAGTGAAAAGCGTTAGCCGGAAAAACAACAGACAGTTTGCTCCTGTTAAATCCCGACAGAATAAAAATCACCATGCATGTCTGTGAAACTCAAATTTACCTGACCTCATCTGACAAAACTACTTAGTCTTGTCCAAGTTGGGCTTAAGACTCCCAGCCACCCCTTCCCAGTGTCCTGTGCCGCCCCACTCTAGAGAGCACTGAACTTGGGGAGGAAAGTTTATTTGTGGGGACCATATTATGGAACATAATGTTCCCGTATTATGTGCTTTTCTGCTGATACGGCCATGCTGTCGACAACTCCACCGAGCTGGCAGCTCCGTGCGGCGTTATCTGCTAAAGTGAGAGGGAAAGAGAGAGAGAGAACGGGCTTGATTTATTGCCTCTGCAGAGGAGAGCGCGAGAGAGGAGGGGTGAAGAGTGAGAAAGAGAAGCGAGATTCTTTCTTTGGCTCGCTGGAGTTGAGTGAGACAGGTTGGAGTTTGAGCCCGAGTGAAGGAGGAATCCAAATGAATGAAGAGGTGCTGATTTTTCTCCCTCCTCATCTGCAGGAGACTTTTCCAAAACTTCTCTGCTTCTCCACATCCTCTGCGGGCAACCGATTCTTCTGTGTCCTTCTCCTGAGAACCTGTTATAGAACTCATCTGACTGCTGCTCAACAAAAGCCTCTCGGGAATTACCCAGCATGCCTCTCGGTCTGCAGAGAGTTCTGCCTTGATGCTTTTCTGGCGGTGGAGGGAGAGACGCTCCCCCTCTGCTGAAACCCCCGCTGTGTTATTAAGCCCTGTTTGAGTCCAAACTCAGCCATGAGAATTCCAAGATAGCTTGTGTGCAGCTTTTCCCACTTTATTCCTGTGTTTGTTTGCACAGAGAAATTGCATAACACCTGATGTATAATTTGTACGATCGGTTACACATTAGCAATGCCTGACTAGGAAAGTCTAAGCAAATAAACTTTAGTAAATCATTCACTGAATGTAATAGTTGATTCCAGCATCACTTTTACAGAAACATAACGTTGTCAGGATCATGGACTGTCTGTGTCATGCTTTGCCCCTGTTTCTGTTCCTGTTTTTCCTTGTTTGGTCATGTTCCTGTCCTCGTTTAGTTTGATTATGATCCCATGCACTTGTGTTTCCCCAATTATCCCCAGTATTTAAGTCCATGCCTTTGCGTTCTGTGTTTGTTGGGTCTACTTCGTCTGTACATGTGTCATTCCTCGCTTCTGTGTTGGATTACCCCAGTGTTTCGTGAATTAAAAAGACTGCTTATTATACTCCTTGTCTCCATCATTCCTCAGACAGTGTAAGTGTGACAGAAGACCCAACCAAAAATAGTAACCTTCGTTTGTCTACCCTCCGTTTTGTTTTCCGGTTTTACCAAGTGTTTTTTGTTTCCATTGTTCCCTTATGGATCCCCTCGCTCGCCCCAAATTCCTCCTCCTCCTGCTGGAGCAGGAGGAGCGCTCGCTCGAGGCTCATGCAAGACTTTTTCTGGCGATTGCCCATCTCACCACCTACCCAGACGACGCGCATTCTATGACACCAGCCTCAACCCTGCGTGCAGAGCGCCGTCGTCCGAAGATGGCCCTCGAGCGGAATTCACCGCATTTGTGGAGTGGACACTGGCGAGACACAGATCCCCGTTCACCGTCTGTCCCGAGGGGGATCTCGCCAGTATCATCCCGGACCCAGTGCCTAGCCCACCATCTCCCCGCTGCGCGGAGCGCATGCCAGAGCCCACCGCGACCGACG
>NW_015662011.1:435378-486945 GCF_001515625.1 Sinocyclocheilus rhinocerous | reverse complement strand
GAACGCAGATTTCGGTGCCTCATTTCGGTGCCATGCCTGAGCGATCGATTGAAATATTTGTCCTCTGGTTCTCCGAAACGGACGTAAGAAGCATCATCACTGGCACCGCACGTGAAAAATAATTTCCCGACTGAGAAAATACACGTGAACTCAAGTCGTAAAGCTCTAATAATACAAATCCAACACATCTCTGTAGTAACGAGAGTGTCAATGTTGTGAAAGTGAAAGTGACGTGACATGTGGCCAAGTATGGTGACCCATACTCGGAATTAGTGCTCTGCATTTATCCCATCCAAAGTGCACACACACAGCAGTCAGCCCGTAGACCCAGTGGCTCCACCTCGGATCCTAGCTCCCTCGCCTCCACCGTCACCCATCGATCCATCAGCTCCACCGGGCTCCCTCGTCCCTCCGGCTCCGCCTTGGTCGGGCGTCGACCCACCATCGCCTCAGGACTCCGCTTCTCCGGCTGCACCTCGTTGCTCAGTCCCACCGGCTCTATTGGGCTCCTTCCTCCCGCCAGCTCCACCTTGGTCCTCAGTCGCTCCGGCTCCGCTGCGGATCTCCAGATCTCCGCCTCCGCCTTGGTCGCCAGAGCCCTCGGCTCCACCCTGGCCCCCCGGATCCTCGGCATCCCCCTGGCTCGTTGGTTCTCCGTCTCTGCCTCGGGCTCCTCCACCACCTGCTCCTCCGCTGAGGGTTGCCATTATGGCTGTGGCCTGGGTCCAGCTGGACTTCTCCTGCTCCAAGCCCCTCCTGTCTCCTCCCTCCATCGTCTCCTCTCTGGACTCTGTCTGCCGGCCCCCTCCAGGGTGTCCGTCCTCCTCCCGAGCCTCCTCCTTAGTTCCCACCCGTGCCCCCCTTCTGTTGTTGTTACGGTGCGAGGACGCACCTTCCGGGAGGGGGTGATATGTCAGGATCATGGACTGTCTGTGTCATGTTTTGCCCCTGTTTCTGTTCCTGTTTTTCCTTATTTGGTAATGTTCCTGTCCTCGTTTAGTTTGATTATGATCCCATGCACCTGTGTTTCCCCAATTATCCCCAGTATTTAAGTCCATGCCTTTGCGTTCTGTGTTTGTCGGGTCTACTTCGTCTGTACGTGTGTCATTCCTCGCTCCTGTGTTGGATTACCCCAGTGTTTCATGAATTAAAAAGACTTTATTATACTCCTTGTCTCCATCGAGTGTGACAAACGTCTTTTTTTTTTGACTCTAGCATGATAATACAATGATTTTCTTTTTTTTTATTTTAGTTCAGTTCAACTAAAGCTTGATTACAACAGAAAAAATATTGACCCATGCATTAGTTTAAAACAATCATAAATTCTGTTTAATTAGAATTAGATATAGAATAGAATTAAGCGTAAATGTACACTTTGATTTATTTTTTATTTTTGCACTTTTATTACTTTCTCTGTCCAGAAATATATTTTTTGAATTTCTAGATGTGCGTCATTCTATGAAAAAAAAAAAATATATATATATATATATGAGCTCAACCTAATTAATTCTTTTAAAGCACTTTGGAGCCCCACATTTCACTATAGTAATCATACAGCATCATGGTATCAAAGTACCATGGTAGTATCCACCAGATTACATCACTTAAAGATTACTTTAACTTCCACAGTACTTTTGGAGAAGTCATTCACTCCTTTTCCATTGTTTATTTAAATTTTAAACAGATTTGTTCACAAGAAGTGTCTGTTTGAACATTAGGGATGCCATACTCCCACTTGAGTGACTTTGCAGATCTGTATTGACACAAAGCGGCTTTATGTTTGGGAATGTTTATTTAATGGACTATTCATATGAAGCACATAAATCTTTTCCCGCTCTCAGCTGTGCCCGGTCGGACCGTCAGTCATCCTGTGTCAGTGGCCCTAGGAGGCAGCCCACAAAAGCCCCTCTCTGTCTCTGTCTTCCTGAGAGCAGCAGGAGGGAGATGGGATCTCTGCTAATGTGAGGCCCCTTAAAAACAAGCTCCCAGATCTCTTCTGTTTTCCAGAGAAAGATTTACATTCTTTTGCATGGAAAAATGGGGTCATTGATGGTTAAAACGACCTCACCCTGTGTCTGCAACAAGCTGAAAAATGCAACCTTAGCTGCACATACATTTTTCTTTTCAGTGAGGGGGCATTTTTTTTCTGAATGAGTTTTCTGAATAAGGATAGGTTCTTTAATAATCTTTAATATTCGCGTGATCTGTGTTAAAGGAAAAGTTTACCTAACAATTTAAATTGTCATAATTTACTCATCCTCATGTTATTACAATCCCATAGGACTGACTTTCTTCTGTGAAAAGCAAAAGGAGATATATTTTAGAATGTGTAAGCTGCTCTTTTCCATACAACAAAAGTGAATGTTAATTTGTACTGTCAAATTTATATTTTATTGCAAATTTATATTTTATTTCTATATATTAAAAATATATAGATTATTACTTATTGTTGTTAATTTATATGATTTATTATTTTTAATTTTTTTTGTTAATTAAAAAAAAAAAGTATTTCATTAAATTAAATTTAAAAGATTCCCCACCAAATTAGCTTGTTTTTTTTCAGTTTTCTCTCAAATTTGAGTTAAACTTAATGACATTTTATTACATTTAGCTTTTTTTATTTAATTTTTAGTTTAAGTAATTTTAGTACTAAAGCTTAAACTTTCTATGCCAGCCATGGCAACATTTTTAATCTTCATTTAAGTTAAAAAATGTCATCTAATATTTATTTTAAATTTATTTCAGCCTTTTGATTAAATTGATGAAAATTATTTTTAATAGTTTTGGTTTTTAGTTATAGTTAATAACAGCTATACTGGTGGTCTATAGTGCACATGCTCTAGACAAATTTCTTGAGCAGGAAGCACTTGTTCAGATCTGGGATGTGATATTTCCTGGTCCCATTCCGTCTTTCTTTCCCCAGTAATTTCCTGTCCCTGTCAATAAAAATGGCGAAAAGCACAAAAAGAACATAAAAATGGGGTCCTGTGTGGTGAAAGCCCTTGTGATTCACTCTGTTGGGTTTAAAGTGACTCCAGTTATAGACTGAGTACTGACTGCTCCTCAGCCTTTATTTGAGGGTTGACATTTCAGCAGATGTTGATGCACTCCATATCAGTGCTTAAACATGATGGATGACTCACAAGAGCTTTGTTGACTTGTTAGTAGATCACACAGCAGCTTCTGGAAGAAGCAGGTCTGTGCAATGACTGAAGATCACAGTCATGCAGTCATTGGCCAGGCATTGAGGCATGAATTCGCTCTTCAAAGATTAAATCGATTAAATTAACTACACATTAAACTGTCAAGTTCCAGACCATATTTCACACTTGTTGGGGTGTGTGTGTGTTCTGGTCAAATGCTTCCTAAAATGCTTTACATAAAGTTCTTTCTTTTCTTCACACTGTTATGTTGGGCTAGATTTAGTGTGCTGCGATTGTCTCTTGAGGGCATATTTAACAACCATTTCTTACATCCAAGTGTTCAGCAGTATGGCAGACATCTCTCGTCAATAACTGCAGGTTTTTGCAAATAGGCTAAGATTTCTACATCATAAGCTATGTTTCCATCACCCCGTTTTGAGTATCACATCAGAAACGAGTGATGGAAACGCCACATTTTGAAAAAACAAACAAACAAACAAACAAAAAAAACCCACCACATCCAGCATCAAATGATAGTGACATTTATATTTCATTGCGTAGTAATTGCTCTGCAGTAAAGCCATTCAAACCACTTACAGTTTTGCTGATAATATTAGTTTGTTTTATGCCTGCCGTAATTATGAGTGAAACGTCACGTCATCATTGTGTATCAAACAGTGCCACCTTGAGGAAAAAAGATGCATTTTTATTTGTAATAAACACCTCTCTGAGACCTGTTTTTGTCAGATCTCCACAGTTTTTGTTCGATCAGTTACATATTTTAATTGCATGTGCATTTTTTTTAATTTAAACCGCCATTAGCCCTTAAATGCATGAATGTTTTGCCAATCATTATTACATATTCGGGTCTTTTGCGACCCGAACCTATATATACAGCACGGATGGATCTCTAACTGCTGCAATAGCAAAAAACTTTCTTGATATTTTAAGAACAATTACAGAATAATATAATTAATAGATTGAGGAATACTAAGAAAGTTGATGTCTAACTTAAAAAAAAATGAAGGAGGGAGAGGGTAGAGAATGAGGTCCCGGGTCGCTAAAGACCCGAGGTATGCATTTAAGGGTTAATTCGCAAAAAAGTTTTTATTCTCGCTTGAGGTGATTTTTGACTTGTGCAAAAAAAATAGTGTTAATGGAAACGCGCTAATGAAAGTGTTAATAAGAGATGGAAACACATTTTGCGAATAAATTCCCCCACGTGCATCAAAAAAAGTAATGTGACTTTGCTCTATGTTAGTGGCAGTTTATCAGGAAGTGACAATTTTGTTCTCTTTGACTCGCTGGATGGAAACGGTGCTTATTCGCAAATGTTTTATGCAATATTCCAATTTTGGTTAAATTTTTGGTTCCAATAAGTTAAATTCGCAATCCAGTGTTGAACCACTTCCTAATAACTTTGATGGGCTTTCACTGCATAAGATATTCTAATTATTTCTTATTATGCATTGTATAATAAATAATTAGATTTTTACTAGTGCTGGACAACGATTAATCGCATCCAAAATAAAATCCACATAATGTAAAATGTACATAATATATGTGTGTCTGTACTGTGTATATTATTATGCATATATTTATTATTTATTGAGTCTCATTTTACTCTGGGGACTAAAACGTATACAAGTGAGCACTTGTACTTGTAAACAGATGATCCTGTAAGTTTCAGTAGGTTTATTTGCTTATTTACTTGCTCAGTTTGCACCAGCTAATGTGATTTTCTTGAGCACAGGAAGTGGTGCCTGCTTTCCCCTGTTATACAAGGCAGAGAGAGTGGATTAATGAGTAAAAGAGAGAAAGTGACTCTCTGACTATGAGAAAGTGGAGGGACGAAGAGAAAAATGTATGGTGAGGTGGGGCGGGAGGGAAATATTCCGTCGTAATCCAGCTGTTGCTGTGACATGAATCAGGTGACCTTTAGCTGTCAGCATCTCAGTCCATTACAGAACATGATTTGCAATCTGCAAGAGAAGAGAAATGCTGGAGGTTGCAGAGGAAGCGGGAAAAAAAATGTATATCCACTGACAGAAATCCATAATGTAAGAGCGGGAGATGGAGGGAGGAGGAAATGAAGAGTGAGTCTATGAAAGAGTGAAGGAGCGCAAGTACTTGGCAGGAACACAATGAGATGTCATTTTTTCACTCTGTGTTTGTATGGTGATGTATTGAAAGGATTTGTCTGCCTGCCACGAGTGGGAGTGACCCCTGTGGTTTCCTGTTGTCTGGATCACTTTTAATTTTTTACACACTCTTCAAGACCCTCCTGATGTCCACCACGCTGAAACCGGGAGGCTCTTACCTGGATCTGTGAGATTTGCTGAGATCAGATTTAAATTTGTGTGTTTGTTAGGCACTGTTGCTGGATCAAACAGAGGGCCATGTGACCCCTCTTTGCTTGACAAGCGTGCTAATTGAATTGTGGGAAAATGCTAATCATTGGCATGTAGGGGAATGTTGGTTTCTTTCTCTGCTGCCTTTGCAAAGGATTCGTGCAAACACAAGTGTTATTCACGGTTCTTTAGATGCGATTTATCTACCTTGTTTTTATATAATTCGTGATCTAACCAGTCAAGACATGCACAACACATAATCAGCATTGTTAGCACAGTATGCAGTGCTAGTTGTGTGGTAAAGTGCAATTTGCAGGGATGCTAAGCAGCCTGTTGCTGGTTTGATCCATGCAAGAAGTAGGCTAAGATCTATCTATGGACCCTTGAGCAAGGCTTTTAACCTTTGTAGTAAGTTGTCATTCTGTAAGGACAATAATTTCACTGGTTGTGGTCTTTTAGCAATGACTAAATCTTTAAATTTAGCCAATGATTATATACCAGAGAGATTTCACTGTGGACGATGCTACCTAACACTGAAGAAATGGAAAATGAACAACTAATTTTTACTTAATTTTTTGAGGGTCATAATTTATATATCTTTTGATGGGTAAGAAGTCAATGTTCTTTCATCATCATTCACTTTAGTTGTTTTTTTTATTTTTATTTTTTACTTTTTTTTAAAGTTTATACAGAAATAATAATAATATGCACTACTGCTCAAAAGTTTGGGTTGGTAAGATTTTTTTAAATATTCATGAAAGAAGTCTCTTATGCTCAAAAAGGCTGCATTTATTTGATCAAAAACACAGTAAAAAGACCTTAATGTTGTGAAATCTTATTACAATTAAAAATACCTATTTTCTGTTTAAATATATTTTAAAATTGAATTTATTCCTGTGATGATAAAGCAGAATTTTCAGGAGACATTACTCCAGTCGTCAGTGTCACATGATCCTTCAGAAATCACATATGCTGATTATACATAACATTTCTTATCACTATTGAAACAGTTTTGCTGCTTAATATATATTTTTTCATGATTCTTTCAAAAGAAAGGAAGTCATTTTAAATATAAATTAGGGCCCTATGAAGTTTTTTTTTTCTCCCAAATTTAGTTTTTTTTTTTTCATTTTAATTTTACTAGACTCTGTATTAGTGGTTAAATAAAATTTTATTAATCTAAAAGCATGTATAATTAATTGAATTATGAAACTTACAATATTAAACAGCAATTTATTAAAGGTTTAACAAAAATGAAATTTTTAAGGCCCTATGAAATTTTTTTTTTCTTCTCAAATTCATTTGTATTTTTACCAAATTCTGTGTTCAAATTAATTTTCTGGATTCCATTTTCTGGTTTCATTAAATATGAATAATCAAAAGCATCTCTTATTAATTGATTTTGTAAAGAAAATCTATATATATTATAGATTTATATCCCCCCCCCCAGACATACTGTGTTGTGTTTTTACATTTTCCTGCAAAATAAATTCTGGTAAATATTTTTTAATAATAAATGTATTATTAGTAGCAGTACTGCATTGCGGATATAATAGGGCCCTAATGAATCTTTTATAATGTTATAAATGTCATATTTGATCTATTTAATGCATTCTTGCTGAATAAAAGTAATAATTAAAAAAAAAACTGACCCCAAACTTATGTATATATATACAGTATCTCACAGAAGTGAGTACACCCCTCACATTTTTGTAAATATTTTATTATATCTTTTCATGTGACAACACTGAAGAAATGAAAATTCCTGTAGTTGCAGGCTTGTTGCTTCATCTCATCAAGTCTGGTAACGACATGACGTCAGTCTTATGTGGTGTGAGTTTGAACCGGCAGTGTGAAGTTCTCGACCGTGGCTAAGGTGGTCCTGGAGGTTAATAGCTGAGTTCTACGCTACAAGCAGATACTAGTGCAGGCGAGAGAGGAAAAGGTGTCTGACAGAAGGAGATGACTACGGCGAAGTGTTTCTCTGCGATCCGCCATGTCCGCCCTCGCAGTCACTTAGCGTTTTGACAGAGCAACTCAAGCTTTTCAAGCTCCAAGACTCTAAAGTGCACTTAACAGCTTACTATAACAACGTGTTTTTAGCCGCGCACTCGAGGCCTGCGCCGAAGAAGAGCACTTCCTCAGACTCGTAGGGTCGAAGACGATGTGCTTCTCTTTCTCTTTTACTCTCTCTCCACCGTGTTTATTTTCACGTCGTCATCAGTCACTTCGCATCTGATTGACAAGCCTGCTGAATCATCTGGAGACGGCTAATGCACATTTCGTGTCTCGTGGAATATTTGAACCACTGAAAGTGCATTTGGTAAAATTCGCCGCTGGAGTGCTGCTGTCTGACTTGTTTTGCTTATAAGAAGTAATGTGTTGTAATAGACTTGAGTGTTTGTTTTCACACAGCTTGTTTTCTTTTTTGGTAGAGAGATCATTATGCTTATAATTTGTAATTATGATGTATAGTAACATTGTTGGAGCTTTAATTCAGGCATTTAAAATGTAGCATGAGGAAGTTTACTTGCATGAATTGCAACCACTTAAAATGTCTGAGTTGTTTTACACTTTAATGTCATGAAGCTACTGTAGTAAGTGATGCGTCAGGAAGTGAAGGGCCGCTATCAGGAAGAGATCAGATCTCTGTTTGATATAGGACAGAGATTGGGCTCAAATTGTGTCATGTGATCTTCATCTTCATCCTCAGAGGGATATTTCTTCATATGCAGATGCCTTAGTTAGAGGTCATTGTGCTCTCAGAGATCAGGGCTCCACAAACAGAGCTTTTTTCTCTCTTGTGTGCCAGTGTCTTGCACCCTTATTTTAATGATGCAAAACGGATGCAAACGTTTAGCTTGGAGTTGTTTGTTTTTGCATTGTTGAGTCTCTCTCTTTATCTAATTTATGCCGCCTTGTACAGGAAGAAAAAAAAAATCACGAATGAGATCTCTTTAACATCTCAGTAGTTTCGCTTGCATAGCAATATGTTTAAATGGGGAGCAAATGGACTTAAAATTGTTCTTGCTTCTCTGCTCATAATTTTTTTTTTCTAGAGCCTACCAAGTGGGAAAGTTTTAATAATCAAAGTTCACACATCTCTGCAAACGCAACTCTATGTACAGTTATGTTTTCATCTGAGATGCTTCTCCTTATAATTCCCAAACTTTTTTGTCAGCTAAACAACAGCTAAAATATTTACTTTTAGTGCCTCCTGTGATTTTAAAATAATATTTTATTAATTTAACCTCAGATTCACATGTTCACAGTTCTCGTATGTTGGTCATTTGGCATACAGGTCAGCAAATGATATATTACAGTTTTAGTTAGCGGTTTAGTTAGATTTGTTTTGATTTTACACAGCTGTTCAGTTTCGGGTTGGTAATCTTTTTTTTGTAATTTATTTTTCTTAAGTCTTAAGCGGAATTATCAGCATTCATTAAATCAGTTTTCAGTGTCACATGATCCTTCAATAATCATTCTGATATGCTGGTTTGGTGCTTAAGAAACATTTTTTTATTATTAGGAAAGTTGAAAACCGTTGAGCTTGTAAATATTTTTGTGGAAACTTCAATACAGTTTTTTCCCAAGACTCTTTGATGAATAGAAAGTTCAGAAGAGCAGCATTTATTTAAAATAGAATTATTTTATAACCTTAAAATGTATTTACCCTCACTTTTGATCAGTTTAATGCGTAATGCACTAAATAAAAGTATTAATTTCAAAGTGTTTAAAAAAATCGTACTGTCTTTAAACTTTGCAACGGTAATGTGCATTTTTATAGTTGTATTAATTATTAGTTTATCATCAACTCTCAACCCCCCTGCAGTTCTCTCATAAACCTCTAGGGCCTCTTGAACCCCATGCCTTAGTAGAAATAAACAAACAAGGTCATTTTTGATAGAGTAAGTGTATGGTTTCATTAATGTGGATTCTATACACCAGGTCATTTGGTCTTGGGAGAATTACAGTTTTGAAATCTCTGACACCAAAATCTGCAATCAAAAGTCAAATGATATTTTGTCAACCAGGACCAAACTATCTGAGCTATACCATCCACATTTCATTTTATAGCTCTGTATTGTTACTATATGTCAGAAAGTCCTGCCTAAATGTATTTCTCCCAAAGAATTTCAGGAGAAACTTATTAGACAAAGTTTAAATGAAACACTGAGAACTCCATGAAAGCGCAACCTCTGAGCAATACATTTTCCTCAAGGTTCTTCTGGATGAAACCCTGGCGATGGCATTGCGTGAAACAACCAGCTAATAAAAAGAAGAGTGTGATGATTGTGCTGGAGTCCTCGGTGCTCCGGGGCCGTTATCGTCTCATCCATCCGTCTTAACTCTGCTCCTCACGGTGCTCGAAATGGAATTCTCTCCCCCACTCTGCCCTTTTGGAGAGCTAGTATGTGTGAAAAATTGTTAAGCAGCTCTCTCCTCTGTTTTCCCCTTCTCTCTCCCTCTCTCTGTCTTTTGTGCTCGAGCAGGCGTGTTCCAAACTCTTGACATCAAAAGAAGGCGTAACTCATCAGTCTCTCACCAGGGAAACTCTTTTCACCGGGCAGCAGAAAGGGGAACACGAGCGAAACCGGATCCATTCGGGGGCCATGAGGAGCCGTGGGGGTGATTTGTGGCCCTCTGTGTGTGTTTCGGGGGGCCGAAGGGAGTTGTGGAAACCGAGTGTGCGGTAGCCAGTCTACACTGGGCCGCTGGAAACATAAACACAGGCTCATAATCACGGCGCTGAACACACAAACACACATGGCCCTCATTCGTCAGGTTTTGTTCTTTCGCATATGCGCCCTCGCTTCTGTTTCTCCCTCCATTAACTCGTCTGTTAGAGTCACCTCTGAACTTTTCCCCTAAACACTCCACTTCTGCTTTTTATTCCTCATTTTCTGTTTTTTTTTTTCTGTCACTTCCTTATGATCTTTATTGGTCTCTTTCACTAACATGCTGGCTCTCATTCTTTGATCTTTTACTTTGTTCGCTCACCAAGGTTTACTAGCTTTCACTCAGTCAGTTTTTTTAATTGATTTGATTCAGTCGCTCATTAGTTTGCGTGCTCTTTCGCATGTTTGTTTGTTTGATGAATAACAGAGTTTTTGATAGTAGTGTGTAATTTTTGGGAATTATGTTTTTTTTTTCTGTAAATATTTACAGTAATTCACAGGTTACAATTTAATATAAAAGCTACTCTGCATAAACAAAAATACAATATTTAGATGCATCAAAATTGTGTTTCTCATATTTTGTTGGTATCGTAAAGAAGTAGTTCACACAAAAATGTAAATTTGCTGAAAAAAATGTACTCACCCTCAGACCATCCAAGATGTAGATTAAAATTTAGCGTTACATAATTGGCTCACCAATGGATGCTCTGCAGTGAATGGGTGCCGTCACAATGAGAGTCCAAACAACTGATAAAAATATTACAGTAATCCAAGTAATCCACCAAAAAAGGTCTTGTGAGGAGAAAGCCTGTGTGTTTGTAAGAAACAAATTATCATTAAGACGTTTTAACTTAAAACTGTCAATTCTGGTTAAAATATGAGTCCATTTAAAAGTGATGTAATGCAAAATTTTTCCAAATCTGTTTTGATGAAGAAACAAATTCAGACTATATCTTGAATGGCCTGTGAGTGAGTACATATTCAGCAAATGTTCATTTTTGGGTGAACTATTCCTTTAACGGCAGGAATGTATCACCACACACAAGTTTGAGCGTGAAGACAATAAAAAAAACAAAAAAATAATGGTTAATTTTCCTCTAAGGTAAATGTTTATAACACTCTGCCTCTAGTAGACCATTTATATCGTCTTGATTTGAATTTCTCACATCCTTAACATCAGCAAAGGTCAAACAACAATTCTCACACTGTGATTTAAATCGTACTGTATGTAGTCAGTTGCAAATAAATTAAAATTCACTGAGAAGTTAATGCAGTAAATCCATGACATCAATAAAGTTGAGGAAATTACACTTGCTCTCATTCATTTCTGATATTCTGTCAGACTTTCAAGAGGTCCAAAACAAAGCTAAAAGTGTTAAGACATTATCAAAAATATGCACTTTTATAATAAAACAGGTGTCTTTTTTATTGCTGCAATGGCCTCAATAGTCAAACGACAAGCAATTCAACAAAAGCAATGCAACGTCATAGTCCATATCAAGGCCATAACCACAAATTGATGTTTAAAAGGGGAAAATGTAGTATTTAAAAAAAAAATCTGGCATTGAAAAACCTGTATTATTAGCAGTTCATGTCCACATTCAGTGTCTATGCTAGTTTCGGCACAGCACAAGCTCTATATTATGTGCATTATAGAGTCACTTACAGTATTATTAGATTATAATTAGATCTAGTATTGTGCAACACTTGAGTCAACACGTGGGCTGGCATGTCAGGAAACCAGTGATAACTAGATAACATTCTACCACACAACAATAAGTGAGTAATTACACTGCCATTTCATCTAAGAGCAAACAATAGAATGATATGACAGGGTCTACGGGGTTTATCTCACACACCGAACGAACGTTACAACCCTTCGTTGAACTGACATATCAAATAGCAACCTTCTGTTTGGGGTCGGAGATAAAAATCTCTAATGACAATAACAGACGTGAACTACTCTAATCAAACAGAACACCAAGTTGCCATATTGACATGTTTTACAGCCTGGATCAGAGCAGGGCGGTTGAATAGAGGCCAAGGCTAAAGGAGTGTGTGTGTGTGTGTGTGGCCACTTTAATTATGTTAATGCAGCACTCAGGCTCGGTGAGAGGAGTATTAGTCAGTGGGCAGGGCCGGAGAGTGAACGGAGAGCCATATGGAGCCCTTTGCCAAAGTTATGTTATACAATCTGCTGCAGAAGAGCTATGCTAATTCTACTGACGGAACCATTTCACACTACAGGACGCCTGGCTGAGAGGCCGAGAGAGTAATTTTAAAGAGCGGAAAGAAACATGCTGAGTGTGAATAAGTGAATCGAAGAGTGAGTGAGTGAAAGTAGGAATAAACAAGAGAGTAAATGTATAAAGATATGAACAATTTGAGTGAGTCTCCATTATATTTTACTAAATTTTTCATATTTTCCTTATTTAACATAGCCCTTTTGCCTTAATTAATCACTGTATATTGCATTGTTTTTCTTTCTTTTTTTTTTTTAAATATACACATTATGTAAACTGCTATCATTCAACACTTGATCAGAATGTGACTTGCAGTAAATTGGCAATATGAATGTTTAACTATTTATTGGTAATGACTTAGTAAAGATGTGAGGGATTAAATTAAAGGAGTGAATAAAATAGGGAGTGACTAAAACTTAGTACGCAAATAAGCAAATCAAAGAGACAAGCGATTGAGCAAAAGAGCAAGCGAACCAACACCCAAATCAATGAAAAATGAGTAAAGAAAAAGGGAAAATGAATAAGTGAGTGACAAATTTAGTAAGCCAGCAAATGAAAGAACGAACAGAAGAGTGAAAGAACAAATGAACTAACAACCAAATCAAATAAAAAAAAGAAAGAAAGAAAGAAAGAAAGAGAAAGAGTGAACTAGTGAGAGACTAAAACTTGATGAGAAAGCAAGCAAACGAATGAGCAAGTGAACAGGCAAACGAGTGGATCAACTCAATTTATTGGAAAGCAATTGAGTGGGTGAGTAAAGAAAGAAAGAAAAAGAAAAAGTGAACTAGTGAGTGACTAAAACCTAGTGAGAAAGCACGCAAACAAATGAATGAGCAAGTGAATGGACAAACGAGTGAATCTATCAATTTATTGAAAAACAAGTAAGAAAGAAAGAAAGAGAGTGAACTAGTGAGTGAATGATTGAATCAAATGAATCAATTCAATGTAAAAACAAGTGGGTGAACGAACGAACGAAAGAAAGAAAGAAAGAAAGAAAGAAAAAAGAAAGAGAAAGAAAAAAAGAAAGAGAGAAAAAAGAAAGAAAAAGAAAGAACGAAAGAAAGAAAAAGAGAGTGAACTAGTGAGTGAACAAGTGAATCAAATCAATTAGTTCACTGAAAAAACAAGTGGGTGAGGAAAGAAAGAAAGAGAAAGAAAGAAAGAGAAAGAAAGAAAGAAACGAGTGAACGAATTACTGAGTGAATGAACTGCTGAAGAAATATTTTCTATTTTTATCAATGTTGAAAACAGTTGTGCTGCTCATATTAACTAACTAACTAACTAACTAACTAACTAACTACTGGTAAGATTGCTAAATATAGGGTCATAACTGGTAATAAATATTTATGGCCAGTCAGTTTTCTCAATTCAATTATTGCAGTAAAATCTATTTTAAGGACAGGCTGCTGAATTGATATAATGATTTGGCTGTTGGACTGCTGGGAAATGTACATATTTGGTTCAACCATGTGTTTAGAACCAATAAGCAAGATGATCTGTCTCTTCCTCTCTCTGTGTGTCTCGCTCACCTCGCTGTCACCTCGCTCTGCCCCTCTCGCTCTTCCTCTGATGAGCACAGTAAGTGTGTGTCAGCTGCGTTTGATTTGTGGAGCTGTGCAAACACTTGCAGATCCCAACATGCTCACTAACTAGACTTCATCTCCCTCCCGTCCCCTCTTCTGTTTATCCTGCTTTTCTTTTGCCCCCGTTTACCCCAGGGAGACAAAGGGGCAAAAAGAGTCTGTTTCTTCACCTAATCCCCACCTGGAGGCTTTGTCTGAGACCCCATCTTGAACACACACACACACACACACACACACACACACACACGTGCATTTCTCTTGTTGCATATGTTTCTGCTGTTCATGTATGTTTTGTGTCTTCTTTCTTTAACCATTTTGTGATTATGTCAAGAACGGGGCCCTTACATTGTGAATCATTTAAATAGGTTGTTGTGTGTTTAATAGACTGGTTGTTTCCCCACTGTGGCTGGAGTCTTGTTTCCTCTCATATATTGAGAGAGAAAGAGGCCAAATGAAAGAGTTTAACCATAGTTTAGATGGAAACAGGATGATGCTTTCTAGACAGCCTCCCACTGATGATACCTTTAAATGGAGTCGAGTAGGTTGACATCACTTCTGTTGGCTTTATTTAGATGGGGCATTGAGAGCTGGCTTTTATATATCTGCTCTGCCTCTCATATGACAAATTACAGGATTTAAAAAAAAGTGTTTTAATTCATAAACAGGTTTATCTTTGTTGACAGGCCTGCAATTGACCAAAGCTTTTTTGGTTATCTGGAAGCAGGATGTGGTGTGTAGTATATGCACCAGACGTTTTGGCTTATAAGATTATGTTTACGTTGGCTGACAGATTATTTTATTTTATTTTATTTTATTTTATTTTATTTTATTTTAGTTTAACATTTTAATAATTCATTTTTCATTTTACTACTAATGTTTTTCATTTTTATTAAACCATTATAAACCATTTGTCATTTATGATTATTATTTATAATAACTAATTACATTTTTAGCTGATAAGATTAAGGATGGTCATAATGGTTGTTACAATTTGTTTGATTTTATTTTATTATTTAATATTATAAATTTAATTATTAATGTATTTTTACTACTGCTGTTTCATGTATATCTTTTAATTTTCATTAATTGTTTTCTACTATTGGCTGATATTTTCATGATAAAGCATTTATCATTTATAAATATTATTTATAACAATTATATTTTAATATTATTATTATTATTATTAATCATTATTTATTTATCATTTATAAATATTATTTTAATTTTTTAAATTTCAATTGAATTTAATTGTTTAATTACATTTTTAAAAAAATTATGAATTAAATTTTTACATTTAAATTAATTATTATTTTACTGCTAATAATACAATTTTACATTTTTAAATGTATTTTATTTTACTGCTACTGGTTGATGTTTGCATGATAAACCATTGCCCATTTATATTGTGTAAACTCCAGTTGTAGCTCATCTGACTTGGATAATAATCCTGTTCCTTTAGACTAAAGTTCTCTCATCAGGCATGTGATTCACCTTCAAACCTTCGAGAACAGGGCACTCAAAGTCTGGTTAATCTAACACTCCGCTTACATTGCTGTTCTGTGACGGCTCCACACCGACCCACAATGCTTAAATATTAATACAAGCATTCTTCCTCCCCAGCGCTCCGTTATCATCGCTGTCACTCTCAGGGGCACGGCAAGCTCACAGTATTGTCACACACTTTCAATTTCAATTAAAGTGGGCGCACAGGGATAAGGAGAGTACCAACAAGAGGAGGGAATAAATACCTGTTAAAATGCTATGCGTGTTTGAATGCGCGCTGCGGATTGATAAAAGATTAAAAGCACTGAGAGTGATAGGGAGTTTGTCAGCACTTTTATCTGCTCTAACATGCCAGAAAAGATGGGACCCAGTCATGCCTCACATCCCTCTTCCCTTGTTCCCCTTTCTCTTTGCATTTGTCTTTCTCTTCCTTAAAATGATGGGGATTTTAGTGTCTCAGCAGGCATTGGCCTGAGAGAAAGATTTTCGGTAATGAATAGACAGCCCAAAGCTTTCATGACACAATCTTTTGGTTGTTTCTCAGGGCATCGGTGATGAAAGATGGTTAATTCAAACTAAACAAATCTCAAATATTAAACCCCCTCTCAGTATGATCTTTGTGATGATCTAACAACAGATATCATAAGAAGAAAAGTCAGTTGGATTGTGGACCTATTTTGTTTTTTTTGCCAGTTTTTATAGGCACAGTGTAGGCCTGGATGATACTGCAATCAGTCAATCAATAAAAAATTAATAAATAATTATATATATATAGTTTAAAAATTAAAAAAGTATTGTTACTAAATGTTAAAACTGTTTCAGAGGAACCATCATTACAAAAATAAATAAATAAATACAAATCACCATTGATTTTTAATAGTTAATTTACTCATTTGTATTAGTAATTTTTAAAGAAATATATATATTTTTCTACATAATGAATACAAGGAACAATAACATTCAATAATATTCATTTATATCAATCAATATAAAACCTAAACAGCAATATTTATCTACATTTTTATTTAAAGCATTTTAACGATAAATGCAACACAGGGACGTGGATGAACCTGTTTGAGTGACACAAACAATTGAATCAGATTGAATCAGTTTTGAATTGATTCATTGCAATGGAGAGTTTTCAACTGATGTACAAAAATGAATCAAACTAACTGATTCTTTGCTATTGAAGTTAATTAAATTCTTTAGCATACTTGATGGCCAAATAAAAATGCATGGAAACGTTCACTACCAAATTTTTTTTCAAATATATCGTGGTTATAATACCGCCCAGCATTAGCACACTTTAGAGAGGACAGGAAATGATGAGGAGGAAAAGGGGAAACGTGATCTGGAAATACTTGAACTCACATTGTTGACCTTATGACCAATGTCCACTTGTATTAGTTTCCAAAAATACCATCTCATTAAGTGTTTTAATCCCAGCATTGAATTTTAGCCGATGTAGAAAGTAAATTCTAACAAAAAAAGGAAGTGGATCTGAAATAGTTTCAGCAAACCACTTCCTGGAGCTTGATTAGCTATAGCTTGCGGCTATGCCAAATAGATTTTTCTACAGAGGGAATTGGCAAGCTGTATATTTGTGTGCTATGTGTTTGTATTTCTCTCTTTCTCTCTTCAGGTGAGTGCTGCAGAATTCGTTCTTTTATCTCAAACTCTCCGAAGAATAACTGACAGGTTAATGCACGCGAAAACATGAACGCTGACAGACGCTCTTTTTGCTTGTCCTTCATTTGCACCTGTACAGTTGCCGTCTGTGTCAACAGTGTTATGAGCTTCTCGCTGGCAGATCTGGATAAATCGACAACTCCAGTGTTTAATGACTCTGTTGTACTTGTTGTTTGGCCTCTCTTTAGTCTCTTTTGCTTTTGCAGGTTTCCTTGCATATGTCTGGACACTTAACTGCCGCATTAGGTTCTACAGTTCTGCCAAATAGAGCCCCTTCTTCATCTCTTCTCAAGACGACGTGTCTTCACAAAGGAAATTGCATTTACACCTAACAAAATCAACTCCACATTAAAGACGCCTCACATCCTCTAGTGAAGGAACAAAATGTGTAGGCTATGTGACATTTAAGAGGAAAACAAAAAAGATTATATACATCTCCCATTGATTCAGGAAAAACATTCGTTCGAATAGAAATCATCTTTCAAGGTTATGACTCACTCCAAGGCGTCATGTAAATCTTCTCTTCTTGTGTTGAAGGTATCGATTGAGTCATAACGTTACGAGCGGCTGGGTAATTTCACTTGTGGCGAGAGGCTTCTTTGACAATTTTTAATGGCTAAAAAGAAGCCATATGCCAAAAAGATGAGTTCAGCTGATACATATGATAGTTTGCGAAAGTGGTTGAAGGCGCTGACAAACTGCTAGTCAGACCTTGTGTGTGAATGATTGTCTGCTTCTTGAACTTCAAAAGATCTGTTTGTGGATTTACTGCAGAGTTCGTTTCTTTTAGACCGGCTTCTCTGGTTCAATGGAAAGGTTCAGACTGCATGGACTCTACAGGGAAGCGCCGTGAGGAAACTCAGGTGAACAAAGTCCTCATTAGCACCATTAATATACCTGGCAAGGGTTCCATGGCAGCCTTTCCGGCTTCTCATTAGTTGATTTTAACCTTTCACAGTGCCCTTGCAGAATGTGCAAAATGTTAATAATTGAAACAAAATAAGAGTGATCATGAAAATGGCATGTTATTGATTATTTAGTACTGTCCTGAATAAGCTATTTCACATAATAGATGTTTACATATACTCAACAAGACAAAATAATAACATACCCTACATAGGCTACCCTTGAATCTTAATTCTATGTGTCATTTCCTGGATGATCCACGACTGTTTTTATATTTTGTGATAGTTGTTCATTGTTGGTCCTGAGCAGTTCAACTGCCTGCAGTTCTTCAGAAAAATCCTCCAGCTCCTGCACATTATTTGATTTTCCAGCATCTTCTGCATATTTGAACCATTTCCAAATGTGACTGTATGATTTTGAGATCCATATTTTCCATATATATATTAGGGATGTGCATCTCATGACTGAGGCCGATACGATACGCATCTCGATGCATAGCCAACGATACGATACATTACACAAACAATTGAATCAGATTGAATCAGTTTTGAATTGATTCATTGCAATGGAGAGTTTTCAACTGATGTACAAAAATGAATCAAACTAACTGATTCTTTGCTATTGAAGTTAATTAAATTCTTTAGCATACTTGATGGCCAAATAAAAATGCATGGAAACGTTCACTACCAAATTTTTTTTCAAATATATCGTGGTTATAATACCGCCCAGCATTAGCACACTTTAGAGAGGACAGGAAATGATGAGGAGGAAAAGGGGAAACGTGATCTGGAAATACTTGAACTCACATTGTTGACCTTATGACCAATGTCCACTTGTATTAGTTTCCAAAAATACCATCTCATTAAGTGTTTTAATCCCAGCATTGAATTTTAGCCGATGTAGAAAGTAAATTCTAACAAAAAAAGGAAGTGGATCTGAAATAGTTTCAGCAAACCACTTCCTGGAGCTTGATTAGCTATAGCTTGCGGCTATGCCAAATAGATTTTTCTACAGAGGGAATTGGCAAGCTGTATATTTGTGTGCTATGTGTTTGTATTTCTCTCTTTCTCTCTTCAGGTGAGTGCTGCAGAATTCGTTCTTTTATCTCAAACTCTCCGAAGAATAACTGACAGGTTAATGCACGCGAAAACATGAACGCTGACAGACGCTCTTTTTGCTTGTCCTTCATTTGCACCTGTACAGTTGCCGTCTGTGTCAACAGTGTTATGAGCTTCTCGCTGGCAGATCTGGATAAATCGACAACTCCAGTGTTTAATGACTCTGTTGTACTTGTTGTTTGGCCTCTCTTTAGTCTCTTTTGCTTTTGCAGGTTTCCTTGCATATGTCTGGACACTTAACTGCCGCATTAGGTTCTACAGTTCTGCCAAATAGAGCCCCTTCTTCATCTCTTCTCAAGACGACGTGTCTTCACAAAGGAAATTGCATTTACACCTAACAAAATCAACTCCACATTAAAGACGCCTCACATCCTCTAGTGAAGGAACAAAATGTGTAGGCTATGTGACATTTAAGAGGAAAACAAAAAAGATTATATACATCTCCCATTGATTCAGGAAAAACATTCGTTCGAATAGAAATCATCTTTCAAGGTTATGACTCACTCCAAGGCGTCATGTAAATCTTCTCTTCTTGTGTTGAAGGTATCGATTGAGTCATAACGTTACGAGCGGCTGGGTAATTTCACTTGTGGCGAGAGGCTTCTTTGACAATTTTTAATGGCTAAAAAGAAGCCATATGCCAAAAAGATGAGTTCAGCTGATACATATGATAGTTTGCGAAAGTGGTTGAAGGCGCTGACAAACTGCTAGTCAGACCTTGTGTGTGAATGATTGTCTGCTTCTTGAACTTCAAAAGATCTGTTTGTGGATTTACTGCAGAGTTCGTTTCTTTTAGACCGGCTTCTCTGGTTCAATGGAAAGGTTCAGACTGCATGGACTCTACAGGGAAGCGCCGTGAGGAAACTCAGGTGAACAAAGTCCTCATTAGCACCATTAATATACCTGGCAAGGGTTCCATGGCAGCCTTTCCGGCTTCTCATTAGTTGATTTTAACCTTTCACAGTGACCCATTATGGATCATTGTTGACCCCAGGATGAGGTGACTTATAACGGAACCAGGAAACTATGATTTAGAAGAAGCCAGAGGCCTCGGCGCCCATTTAAGAGCTCTCTTAAACTAGAGCCGAGGAGTGTTGCTTGGAGACATAACTTTATAATGAGGAGCTGAGCACTTGATTGATTACTTGTCTTTGTGACGGCCCAGCTGTGTTTATCTTCAAGGTAGTGCGGCGAAGCTTTTTTGTACCTGTTAGGTCAGATTGCATTATTGCGGTGAATGCTTCATTAGTGATGCTCGTTGGTGACATTGTTTGGTTTGCATGAATCATCTGAAGTGCGGTTAAGTTGCAGTAGTTTCTCACTTTATTTAGGCTTGGGAAGAGTCAAGGAGACCGTTCAAGAATCCCAACAGGACAGTGTTTAATCTTCGCAGGTGTAATCTTTTGTTTTACAAGCACAACAATTAAAAATGATATAAAAAAAGAGAAATTTAATTAGCTGATAATATAGAAGTCCTTCAAGTGCGGTTATGTAACTATAGTCGTGGTTGCTGTGGGCAGATAGTGAGCTCCTCATGTTTCTTGATGGTATTAAAGTTGGTTGAACTCAGATCTCTAGAAACAAGTAGATGCAGGCTGCAGCAGTACCAGATGTCAAAGACCACATTGAAGATCTGTTTGTTTCTTCTTTTTCCATTTAAAACTGATGAATGATACATATTTATTTTTCTTTTTTGTTAGAACTAGTTATGAAAGATTTAATATGTATATAAGATAGCAGAACATTACAATCTAAAATTGCTCTTTAAAGCATTAAAATAACTGAATTAAAATGAAAATAAACAATAAAGAAAATGACTTCTAAACTGCTATAAGAAACACGCATTAACTCATTTGAGCTTAGTAATTAGTACTGAACTAGCTTACATTTGATTTACCCATTACAATAGTCCCTTTACAGTTACCTACTGCTATCATAAAAATACACTTATATGAAGGTTTGAAATTCTACAAAAGCTACATTTAATGTCCAACAACCAATATTTTAGGCGCGCAGCAGCGCTCGTTCACTCGCGTAAGCCTCGCCCACTCCTGACAGCAAAATGGATATATTTGCATGACTTTCTAACATTTACAGATAAAAAATATACCTGTGACATGTCAGTTATGCACTGAGGAAAACACAACGTCTCAAATGCATTAGACAGCACGAATATATTCGCTGTTTGCCATGGTGGATCGATTTGATCCATGATCTACATTACGGGCTGCTTAAGAATAAGCATGCACAAATTAGTGAGATTATGTGAACTTAATTTGTCGTTTATGGAACCGCTTTATCCCCGATTGATTTGTTATTATGGTTATTTCCAGTCAGGTTTTGGACTTTAATCCCAGTTTTTTCTCGGGTCTCCGTGGTGTTGTGATGCGTCATATTCACGCAACAGCGGTGATGAGAGAATGCGCTTGACAAACAAATACATAGATCACAGATTACTGGTCACTTTCTAAATAATAAAAGTATAGCACATCCATTAGAAATTATATATAAATAAATAGTTTTTTACCGATGCTTGAACATAACTTACGAAAAGTAACCCGCCAAATTGGCTAGTGATTTGAGAGCATTACCCGCCACAGCTGATTTTTACCCGCATTTGGCGGGTTGGCGGGTGTTAATTTCAAACCCTGTATATATTATATATATATATATATATATATATTAGTGCTGTCAAACGATTAATTGTGATTAATGTATTTATTTATTTAATTTCATTAATTTATTCCAAATTGTGAAGTCATAGTTTTGATGCATTTACTTGAGGACAAGATTTTCTTAAATATTTTGTTAAACATATGTAATGCAGTTAAAACATTTGTCTAATTTTCTAATGGCTGGTCAGAATAAATCTCTCTTAATTAGGATTAAATCATGGCTAAATTATTTCTTAATAAAAGCTATGTGTGACTTTTAATAAAAAGTCAGTCACATTGTTTGCATGGTGATTTTTAATTAACTTTAATGCTTCACACATATAAAACAGGCTCTCACTTACAGGTAAAGGACATTATTGATTATAACAAAGACTGCTGTTGAATCCATGAAAATTCTTTTATGCATGGTAGTATTCTTTAATTATTTTTACATTTCAATATATTTATGTAATTATTTAATTATTTATATATTTGTAGTGGCCCAGTTGAAGATTGATCCCCCGACCCGTCCCACTAAAGGATTGTGAATTAGGCTGAAGGGAGTGTCTGTGTAAGTGTCATGAAGGTGAAGAGTTCATTGACACTCTGGCCTTTTGAAGCTCTTCATTGCTCTTCACTCTGTCTAATTGATTGGAGAGCTGCTTGTCCAGCACTCAAGAACTCCATTTAACTCTCACAGAAAGAGGAGGAGGAGGTGGAGGGGGTTTGCTTAGTGACTGAGTTAAGAGGGGGTGGTTAGGTTGAGGGGTGAGAGCTTGTGTCTCCTCGGTTGCGCTCCATCTCCTCACTAAAGCTTTGTAAGATAGATGGACTGATGGATGGATGTGTGTTTGGATTGTACATGTGGAAAAGTGCCATATATAGCAAAGTAAAAGATTGGCGAAGCCTTTGGAGGAAGTGACCTCGCCATCTGCAATCTCCGGTATAAAATGTACGTGTTTGTGTACCTTCAGAAATAGCATGTTTCCACTGATCACCTGTATACACTTGAAAGTCTTCACTTTTACTTCCCCTCATTGTCTAGTTCACTTCTTTAAAGGGGCCATATGATGCGATTTCAATTTTTCCTTGCTCTTTGAAGTGTTACAAGCTCTTGGTGCATAAAGAAGATCTGTAAAGTTGCAAAGACTAAAGTCTCAAATCCAAAGAGATATTCTTTATAAAAGTTAAGAGTCAGCCACGCCTACCTAAAACGGCTCGTTCTAACACGCCCCCACATATCTACGTCACGATGTGGGAAGATTTGCATAACACCGCCCAAATGTTCACACAAAGAAAGATTTTGGGCAGTGTAGAGTAGGGCTTGTTGTTTGCCATTTCTCCGATCATAAATGCAGACATGGTTTTATGTTTACGCGGCGCGGCGCGATGCAACGCAACGCGTAAAAAGACAGTATAAGTTATTATAATCCATAATTATGTCACCACTGGATGCAACGAATGCCTAGTTTATAATGAGCTTTCATGTTTTTTAATCATCGCTCCGGCCTGACAGGGCATCATCACAATATGGTAAGGGGCGTAACATTTCCATCACACGCTTAAATAGTGCTGGGCGGTATGACAAAAAATGTATATCACGGTATCTTTCAAAATTATACCAATTTCACGGTACATGACGGTATTTTTTTTTTCATGCATGACCGGGTGTTAACAATATTTTCTACTGATTGAGAGAGGAAATACTGCAGTATATTGACTTAGAATGCCCTATTTTACTGTCATGACGCTAGGTTTGTCAGTATGAATATTCTATGGAAAAAAGCAGCTAAAAGGGTCTAAAACTTGCTAAATCTAGTGCTAAAGTCGCTCTCGTGTGTGTCAAATACACAAAATAATGTTCTTTTTAGCAGCATCATATGACCCCTTTAAATACATTTGTTGCTATAACAATATGGGAAATGATACTGAATAAAAAATGCTGTTACAATTGTTCTTTGTCTCACTGAAATCTGACTGAATTCAGTGTCGCTCCTAATAATCATGTTTAGTGTTTTGTTTACTAACGTCTGTTTCTTGTCTTTTCTCATTGTCAAAATGATTAACAAAAGAAATGATGATATGTGGTGACTGGTGAGGAGGTGTCATATTTTCATTGTGCTGTGCTTTCAAAACAAACAATAGAAACAACTGTCAAGTTCACAGAAAATGCTGAAAATAATTAATCAGGCTAGTCAAAGAGGAAATGAGTATTCTGTTATGCTAGACACAATGGAAATTATATAACTTGGTATTAGGCGAGTTCGCGCATCATGAACAGTGAGTGATCTGCCTGCTACAGTATTTTTCTCTTTGTCTGTCTTCAGCGTCTTTTTACAGACTTCAAATTTTCACATAAATTACATTTTGGAAAATGATGGCATTGCAACGCAGTTTGTGCAAGTCCAGAACAGAGACGAGTTGAAATAAGACAAAAAACGCTGGTTGCCGATCGCATGAGTTCCAGGGGAAGCTCCTTAAGTTTGGCCATCCTACACACACTATGACGGTGACTGACTGCTCGCTCGCACCAACAGGAGGAGGAGGGGTCGTGTTACTCTCTACACTGCACTCAACCTGAGGGATTCCTACACTTTCAGTCTTTGAGGAGACATGAAAAGCAGCGCATACCGGTTTTGAAACGGTGAAATTTTCAAATCGCGGTATACCTTGAAACCGGTAATCGGCCCATGCCTATTTGGTATAGAAGTTTAACTGTCTCTTGTGAGATTAACATCAGAGATTTGGGCTTCTAAAATGCCTTTGCGCCGTCTAAAGAAATAAACAGCAGTGCCAGAGGCCGGGTCAGAGCCCTGAGGTCTTCTCCAGTCTTATCTCAGCTTAAATACCCCCTCCGGGTGGGTCATGTCTTGTGGAGAACACCTGCCTGTGGACGCGGTGGTGGGGGGGATCAGGGAGCTTTTGGTAATCAAGATGACTGGCAGTTTGTAGGTGGACATTGTTTACTGAATTGTACTGTAATTTCCTCTAACAGGGCTGAGTCTCTAGTCCGGATTGTGTGTTTAATAGGTCCACTGGCGCTGTCTTTATTATGGTCTTTTTTTGAGGAAAGTGCTGGATATACTGCTGAGTTTGCCCGACTGCATTGTGCCAGCTGGTGTGGGCGCTCTGAAGATGCCCTCTGGTTATCACACACACACACACAGATGGAGGAGAGATCGCTCCTTCACTGCTGATGCTTCAAGTCCAGATTGTAATTATGATATCCGCTTAACAAAGCCTCTCCCTCTTTCTCTCTCTCTCCCTCTCTCTTTCTGAGATGTTATCCTATGAGATTTGTTATGTCTAATTTTTTCTAGTCTCATCTCTTCTCATCTTGGCTCATCATTTCTCTTCTCTTTTCACTTTGGCTTTTCCCATTTTGCTGATTTTTTCTTCTTTTTTTCCTGTTCTCATCTATTCTTGACTCTCCTCTCTCTTGCTTTCGCTGTCTCTCAGATGTTGTCCAAGATTTGTTTCTATTCTCATCTTATCTCTTCTCTTTTTGTCCCACCTCTTCTGCATTGTCTTTTGTTTTTACTTTTTTTTGCCTGTTTTCTGTTTGCCTCGTCTTCTTTTTTTACGCAATGCATCTTCTCATCTTGGATCATCTTTTCTCTTTTGTCTCTCTCTTCTCTTTTCACTCTTCTCACATCTTCTCATTTCTTCTCAACTCTTCTCATCTGGTCTCTTCTCTCCTTATTTGTTCTCGTCTCTTCTTTTTCTTTCTCCGAAATGTTATCCAAGACTCTTCTCATCTCGTCTCTTTTCCTCTTGTCTCATCTATTTAATGTCTTTTTTTCTGCTCATCTTGTCTCATTTCAACTCATTTGACCTTGTTCTCTTCTTGCCTCGTCTCCTTTCTCGTGACGTTTCTTCTCATCTTGGCTCATCTTTTCTCTTTTGTCTCTCTCTTCTCTTTTCATCTTGGTTTTTCTGTTTCACTGCTTCTTGCCTCTTCTCACATCTTCTCATTTTCTCGACTGTTCTCATCTTGTCTTTTCTCTCCTCTTCTTTCTCTTTCTTTTTCCTCTCTCTGAAACGCTATCCAAGACTCTTCTCATCTTGTCTCATCTCTTTTCCTCTTGTCTCATCTATTCTCATTTTACCGTGTCTTTTCTCTATTCGTCTTGTCTCTTCTCACATCTTTTCACCTCATTTAACCTCTTTCTCTTCTTGCCTCGTCTCTCCTTTCTTTTGACATTTCTTCTCATCTTGGCTCATATTTTCTCTTTTGTTTCATCTCTTCTCTTTCCACCCTGACTTTTCTTGTTTCACTGCTTCTCACCTCATCTCATCTCATCTGGTCTCTTTTGTTCGTATATGTTTTCACCTCACCTCTTCTCTTTCTTTCTCTGAGATGTTATCCAACATTTGTTTCTGCTCTCCTCTTGACTCATCTCTGCTCACCTCTTCTCTCTTTCTTCTTCTCTCTCAAATGTTATCCAAGATTTGTTCCTCTACTCATCATGTCTCATCTTACCTCATTTGCCTATGCTCTTCTTGCCTCAGCTCATATTTTCTTATAATGTCACTTCTCATCTTGGCTCCTCTTGTCATCTCTTCTTATCTTGTCTCTTCTGTTCTCATTTTTTTTTTCCTCTTGTCTTGTCTCACCTCTTCTCGTACAGTCTGGCCTTTTCCTTTGACGTGTTTATAATAATACACCTACATTACTCAATCACTTCCCCGTAACCACAGATGTCTTCGAGGTGAGAAGGGAAGTGAAACCGGTTTGATCTTGTTGGTCATCATTTATCTCATGTGAGATGCCTTGCTTGAACAAACTAGCGAACGCTGTTGTTCTGCCTTTCTTCTCCCTCTCTTTTGATGCATCTCGCTCTCTTTTACTCACTTGTCTTTCCTCTATTTCCTGTATTTTGCTCCATCTGTGCACTTTTGTCCTATTCTCTCTGTCTCTCATCTCATATTTCTCTCTTTATCTTTATCTTGCCTCTCCTCTGCTCTCTCTTTCCCTCCATCTGCCGTCTTGCGGGCCGTCTGAGAGCTGGCGAGCGTTCTGAAGGTTCTCCGCTGGGGGGAAGGCTTTCTGGAAAGCAACAAAAGGATTTAAAAATAAGTTTGGACTTTTCCTTATTTTAATGAGCCCCTGAATATTTCCCAGCCAGACAGCCTGCTGCACTTTACATGTTTGTGGATGCGTGCGTTGTTTTCTGTACAAGGATGTGGTCTGAACTCAGTTCATTTTAGAGCAGAACTAATTCCTAATGTACATATTTTATCAATATTTTGTGTGGTCGCATATGGATGTGAGATAAAAAGGCCTCATAAATCTTGTAACCCATTACTTTTGTATGAAAGTAATTATAGTTTTAGCTTTGTTGAATGGATTAATTTTAATTGGATGGATTAGAATGTAAGTAGAGTGACTCGTTTGTTGTATTATTTTTTATTATTTAGTATGGATGTCTTTGAAGTGTTGACAGAGTGTGTACATGTCATTATAGTATATAAATAATTTGCTTATTACATCTAGAAATTCAGTTTCTTTGTAATACTTCTGTTTACATACAGGAAATGTCATTCCAAAGTTGAATACTTTTATCAGATTATTTTAATTTTCTGTTGACATTGGGTATATTCAGGCTTTTGGATGTTTAATTAAGCATTTCCCTTTTATGTAGATTACCTTTGCCTCACTTAAAGTTAATCTTTAGGAACACTAAGGATTTAATAACACTGTTAAATGCAATCTTTAACAAAAGTGCTTAACTTATTTAGACCAAATAATTGATTTATTTATTTAAAAATGGTCACTATCAGCCAGATTAGTTTTTTGTTTTTTTCCCCAGTGCATCCCAACTTGCTGGTATTAAAACAGTCAGTCATTAAAAATAAATATATAAATATAAGTGAATGAATGAATGAACGCATTGACTAATATATATAAATCTGTAATATTTTAAAAATGTATTATTTACTTAATAATTTTTTTTTCGCAAGGGTTGCTCAGAAGAATCTTTTCTTGTATTGGTTGTACTGTACATATTTCCTCTTGCCTGATTATTTATCGAGCAGCACAAGATAATTATTGAGCGATTTCTGCCGGCAGATATCTCTGCACTTTAACTTATTGGGGATGTTCTTATCCTCTTGTTGAACCTGGTCAAGAGCATTAGCAAACACATCAAATGAGAAATGGGGGAAGGGCCATGTCCCCACAATCCTGTCCCATCTGTTTGGACATTGAGCAAAAAGAGTGCTTAGATCATCTGAACCGCTCTTATTCTGCACCCTCTCAGAGCCTGTCATGAGTTTGCGTAGCTCTCAGATTTGTAGGCAGTACGATTTAGCTGGCGTCATTGTGACAACACAAATTAGCAACACTTAAAAAAAAAAGCCCTTACAAATCACAAACAGAGTGCTGATTGTCGCTAACCGCTAACAGTGACATGGTGTATTTACACATTCAGCAGTGTTTTTTTTAGTCTGTTATCTGGCTTTTTTTGCCCTCTCGTAAGCTGACTGTGTAATTGGGTGTTGTGATGGGCGATGAGCAGGATGGAGCGGGCAGTAGGTGTAATCTAGGGTTATTTGGGGTCAAACGTTAGATTGAAGATTGCAGTTAGCCTCTGCACCCTCATAATCTGTCCTCAATCCTGTTAGCACTGCGTGAACTGTTATCCTGTGAAGGACGTCCAAATTACAGGTCATGGATTTCATGCAGACAAACACTCACTTACGTCAAACAACATTTTAACCATTCCACAACTGTTTTTTGTTTTTTTTACACAAAATTGTAATAAATACTTAAAATATTATTTTGTAATGTCATAAATTATTTATTCTTATTGTGAGCATATACTTAATATATTTAAATGATTGCATTTTTCAACATATTTTTATTTTCAATTTAGTATTTTATTTTATTTTATTTTTGACACATTGAAGGAAAGCAGCCAACAACACTGTTTAACACTGCTTAAAAAACAGGTGGTACCTTATACATTTGCTGTTATCATACTTTGAAAAAGCTATATTTTTTGTTTCATATTTTGGCCACTAATTCCCATACTTCAATTTATAAATAATTTTGATAACTAGTCTAAAATGTGTAAAATAGCATCAATAAAGTGCTAATTGGTCTGTTCGAACTTTGGTCGAATCAGAAAATTTTAGGATGCTTATCAGATATTTTATATCACATTTAAAATTGAATAAAATGCCTTCTCATTTATTCACACTTTTTCACAGATGTTTCTCCAATTTACCACTTGTTAAGAAAAAAAAATCAAGTTTAATTTTGGGAACTTGCCAGAACCTTCCTAAAGCAGGGATTCTTGAGGCCCACCTTATCAAATCATTGGATTCATTTGAGTTACACACAAAACCAGGCTTCCAAACCCATTACCATTGCACAATTTGCGCTCATTGTCTTGTTTAAAGCAAACTACAGCAGGCATAGCGGTTGCATCCTTGCTCCTTGAGGCCAAGAGTGGTATATGGGCAAGACTTTACTGCTCAGATCTCAGGTGGAGATCAGAAGAACGTAAAAGAGCTCTTGACTTTCTTTTGTTGGAATGTTTTTTTTTTTTCCAGGAATCCCTTTTCTTTAATGTGCTTTAACCTGAAAATCAGAGTTGAGGGACAAAGGAAAGGAGGTGTAGAGGCCTGCTGCTTCTGACGGGTCTCTGGGGTCAATTTCACCTCTTTGTGCTGTGTTGTTTGAAGCTCACATGCCAGGGCATGCTTTGACTTGCACAGTACTGTTTGTTTTCTTAACTCCATGGGTTCCCTGTAGTTCCAAATGCCTCAGTACCTCTGATTCTGAGTGTGAAGAGTCAGTCTATGCTTTTCTACTCATGTTGGAGGCTTTTACCCCGTGGGTCCTGTAGATCTGTTTTTCTGTGGAGTACACAGTTCGCGTTTGAATTGAATTGATATTCCATTTTGCATGTACTCCAGTATGAAACAGCATTCATATTTGGAGCAAAACATATTATTTAGATAGAAATAATGTAGGATGGGACTTAAATTTATTCATAGGTATTTATTTGGGTCGTAGAAAAGTAGTCTGTGCTTTTAATGGTATCAAGGAGGTTCGTAATTAGAGATGCAACAATATTACAATTATAAAAAGGATTTTAAATTCAGTAAAGATTGCATTTAACAGTGTTATCAAGTGAATAGTTCACTAAAAAATGAACATTTGCTTAAATTTTGCTGATTTACTCTCACCCTCAGGCCATTCAAAATGTAGTTGAGTTTGTTTCTTTATCAGAACAGATTTAGGAAATTGAAACATTACATCACTTGTTCACCAGTGGATCCTCTGCAGTGAATGGGTGCCGTCAGAATGAGAGTCCAAACAACTGATAAAGACATCACAATAATTCACAAGTAATCCACACAACTCCAGTCCACCAATTAATGTTGAGTGAAGTGAAAAGCTTTGTGTTTGTAGGAAACAAATCCATTATTAAGGGGTTTTAATGTTAAACTGACATTTCTGGACAAAATACCAGTCCATAATAACTCTTCCTCCAAGTAAAAAAGTCCATCCCCTGTTATCCTCTAACATCATAATTCACCAACATATGTTTAGAACAATTTTGGACTGTTTTTGCTTGTAAACGATCTGTGCATATTTCTCTCCTGATTCAGGCGAGATTACTTTTTCACTGCAGAAAGCAATATTATTGATAAAGGACGTGCATTTCAGTTAAAAAAGTCTTGATGGATTTGTTTAATTCTATAAACATGCAGCTTGCTTTTGGATTATTGCGATGATCAGCTGTTTGAACTTTCATTCTGACGGCACCCATTCACTACACAGGATCCATTGGTGAACACATGATGGAATGCTAAATTGAACCAAATCTGTTTGGATGAAGAAACAAACTCATGTATGTCTTGGATTGCCTGAGGGTGAACTATTCCTTTTAAATTATTAATGTTTTTAATGATTAATTTTAAGTGAGATAATGGTAAAAGTTATATCATGGTAAAGGTAAATGTATGTAAAATCTGAATGTATGATACAAGAATAGCATACTTTCTCACGGGAAGTTTTTAGAGCCAGTCACCTTCGAGGTAAATGCCATGTGACTAATTTTGAATCCACAGGAAAATGACGTTAGCTGATGGCACCGCAAAAAAGTGCACAGTCTTGAGCCCTTCTCTAAAGAATATCCTGTCAGCACACAAGCTGTGACGTGAAAGGCAACAGACAGGGGAAAAAGTCCATTTCACGCTCTCCAGGGCCCTCCACAACACCAGGCAATGGCAAAACATCTATTATTACATAATGAAATAATTGTGATTTATATGTTGCGTGCAAAAAATGTAGTTTCTTCAGAATGCATGCCTATTATACGCTGATTGAAACTATCATGCGGACTGGTAATGGGCTATCACACACCAAGTGCTTCAGTCATTGTAACCTCTACTGTCGGCCCGGCTGTCCTCTCCTCTGCTGTAATTGCATTTCTAACTGACTGCTTTTAGTTCGGAGGATCCTGCTCATTTTTCCTCCTTCATCTTGGGTTCCGTAACAGCCCTGTACAATTAGTCCGGGCCAGCGTTTAGCGAGGAGCTACGGCTCGGCTGAACCGTGAGTCCATGTAATTGCATTTGGCAGGAGGGGCAACCCGACCGACTTGATTTCACACCTTGCAGACGCAAGTCCATTTACATGCAAACTGCTTCAAATTACAGCTGTGAGAAACAGGCAGGGAACTGTTCGGCCCACCCTGCGCCCCTCATGCGGCTGGTTTAGCAAAACGGAGTGTGATTGAATGAAGGAAATCAGCCTAATTATTACCCAGCCGCACTCCCACAATAATGACAGGTTAGAGCCAAAGATACGGTAATGGGAGCGAAAGCGTTCGCTTGTCATAAAAGAACTCTGATATTATTGCCACATTCGCTCGTTTGCTCAGATATCGCCAGGTAGCGTGTTAGCGCGCTCGAAGCAGAGCCAGGAAACATCCATGTGGAAAATGAAGTTGCTAAGTGACATCACCTTCGAGATCTCCTCCTTCGAGTTTTTAGCACGTTTCACAACAGGTGTGAAACATTATAACAGATTTACTGTGAACAGATTGAGATAATGTACTCGAATTAAGTGTATTATTCGATTTATAAACATTTACGTACTTAACGCATGTTAGTAATTGCAAAGGTGGCAATAACATAATCTCACGGAACGTAATGTAATGTAACCATGTGGAACGTAACCTCTCAAGACTGAAGTCTGCATGAGAAGTACAACCCCATACATTTTGCTTTTCCTGTTAATGTAATACTTTATTGGTTTGACAACGTTGGCCACAAAAGCCAATGTTTCATTCTGGAGTGTTAGTTACATTCGGTGCCATATTTTTAATAGTTCTCTCTTTCTCAGAGTCAGAGTCAGTAAATCTTTATTGGCATGACTGTAAAGGATTTCAACAAGAAAATCATTCAAGTTCTTACATGCTGTGGATGTATAAAGCAGGTTGAAGTAAAGGAAAGCAAAATAAATAGAACTGAATGATACATATAAGGTGCACATTTTATCATTTTAAAAAATATATGTATTTTATAGATAGGTATTTATTTATTATGGAAATAAGTTGCACCTGACTAACCCGCGATGGGTCAAAATTGCATCGTTTACAGAAAACACAGAAAATTTGCACTGGTGTATAAATCACATTTTATTATAACCTTATAAAATTACGGTAAATAAAACAAAACATTCTAAACACTATAAATATGTATTTTAGTTCCCGTCACTCCTCAACATATCCTTTAAATTTAACAATATTCAGAACAGGACAGGAATGAAAAAATCCAAGTGTAAAACAAAAATAAATTATAGTGGCATTCATATAAACAACATTTGTTATAAACAAAAGCCTATAGCCTAAACATATATATTTTAAGCTAAACTGAAAGTATTGGCGTAAAATTATTGGAAATGCGCAATGCAAATAAACTTGGTCTCATATACCTCTCATTCAGCTTTGGAAAACTAACATAGCTACATAGTGCTGCTGTCATCGGTTGTTTTAATGTAAACTGAATGTAAACAGACAAGCAAAAAATTGTATATGTGTCAGGTAAGATCAGGCCTTATACACGTGCAGCACATTGTATTTTACAAAGCGCCCCTCCGGCTACGGGAATTAGCATGCTACGTAGATGGCAGATACATACTGTAGCAAGCTGCTATGGGAGCTGTGTGACCTTTCCCAAAATAATTAAAATGTTCTTTTTCTGTTTTCTCTCACCCTTTCTCACTCACTACGCACTTCAAAAGGAGTGAGAAGGTCACAGCCCAGCGGTAGCTGTTGTTAATATATCAGCACCTGTGTTTTTGACTGTAATTATGCAGTAAACTCCTAGAGGTCTGGCTGAAGCATGTGTATACGGGGCTCTGGGCCAAACACAGAGGGGGAATGGAGATATTTTCTCTCTTTTGGAGTCTGTTTCAAAGCTATTATAGCTCTGAGGCTCTACTTATTGGGGTTCTGTTCTCTTTTTTTGTGTGAAATTTAGTGCCACCCACGTTAAGATGAGCTGTTTAGGGTTTTGTAATAGCTGTTTTGCTTGGTTTTGTGTGCAGATGACCTGCAACTGTTTCTGAGATTTATTGGATGGAGCTGGAGGATAAAGTATTGACCTGGTTGGGAAAGGAAACTCTGTTCTCTGGTGTTTATAAGAATACAATCTGTCTTTGAATGCTGCAAAATAACAACAAAGGAATAACACAAACCTGACCCCGAGGTTCGTTGCCCACATGTGAAAGGCATAATACTGTTTCCAGTTCATGGACTGAGATTGGCACCACAGTGACCCAGTCTGTATCCCACACCAGTGACTGTGCATTTTTATTAGGGATTCTTTTGATATGCTTAGAGGAACACATAGACCTACACGGATTGCACGAGACGCTTTCTGGAGAATTCAAACTGCTGTCTTTCTCAAGGTTCTATATGGTCCTTGCTCCAAGAATGTTCAGTTATTAAAAATTTTGCTTAATTTGTTGACCTCAGCTACTTTAGAACTTCCGTATTTAAAGGGATAAGAAGGGATTCTGTCATTTACTCAACCTTGTGCCTTTCTAAACCTGTGTAGTTTTGGTCACATTTACCATTGCTTGGTGGAAATTCACATTAATAATCCAGTCGTTTCAGTAGGAATCTGTGCAAATGGGTGTTTTGTGTTAAAACAAAACATTCAATTCAATTCAAGTTTATTTGTATAGCGCTTTTCACGATACAAATCTTTGCAAAGCAGCTTTACAGAACATTTCTACAATATATTTAGTAGTAGCTTATCTTTCACTACATGCAACCAAATAATCCATTTGTAATCGGATTGACGGCTCAATCGGACTGAAAAACCTTCATGTAAACACCTTAATCGATCCGATTGAGCTCGATCGGAATGAAATTTCGATCGGATTGAAGGGGGTGGTTTATTCCTTTTCTAATACGATTGAGAGCGCATGTAAACACTCGATCGGATTGAACCCACGAAGCTGAAAGAACTGCACATGTGCAATGACACAGAAATAGCGTAATGACGTATGATGCGCAGAAGGAGCGGTTCTTCCTTTTGAATGAAGCGTTGTATAAATGCGTGTCCTGTCATTATAAAACTCTCCTTTCACTCGGCAACTGTGAAGTGGAGCAGGACAACCTCCCACCAGTCCTTGTTTTGGTTTCTCATCCACAGGCAACCCGTTTTGGGCGCGGGGAGGGGCATAATCTAGATTTAAACGGAGAGAGTGTGTCTGAACCCCGGACGTAATCAGGAAGGTTATTCCAGAGTTTGGGAGCCAAATGCGAAAAAGCTCTACCTCCTTTAGTGAACTTTGCTATCCTATGTACTACCAAAAGTCCAGAGTTTTGTGACCTTAGGGAGCGTGATGGATTGTAAGAGTGGTAGAATACTAGTTAGGTACGCAGGAGCTAAACCATCAAGGGCCTTGTAGGTAAGTAATAATATTTTGTAACTGATATGGAACTTAATAGGTAGCCAGTGCAGAGACTGTAGAATTGGGGTAATATGATCATATTTTCTTGACCTGGTAAGGACTCTAGCCGCTGCATTTTGGACTACCTGTAGCTTGTTTATTGAAGATGCAGGACAACCACCTAGCAGTGCATTACAATAGTCCAGTCTAGAGGTCATGAATGGATGAACTAGCTTTTCTGCATCAGAAACAGGTAACATGTTTCGTAACTTGGCAATGTTTCTAAGATGGAAGAATGCTGTTTTTGTAACATATTAGTTGCTATCTAATATAACACCCAGATTTTTGACTGTAGAGGAAGTAACAGTACACCCGTCTAGTTGCAAATTGTAATCCAATAGATTCTGTGTACTGCTTTTTGGTCCAATAAGTAATATCTCTGTCTTATCCGAATTTAATAGGAGAAAATTATTGGTCATCCAATCTTTTACATTTTTAACACACTCTGTTAGCTTAGATCATTTAGAAGTTTCATCTGGTCTTGTTGAGATATATAGTTAAGTATCATCAGCATAACCATGGAAACTAATCCCGTATTTTCTAATAATATTTCCAAGGTGCAACATGTATATTGAAACATTTTCCCACATAGATTTTGTATTGGGTTGGAGTTGTTCATGCAAATTCACTGCATTGACAAACAGAAAGCTGATTGATTGGAAAGTGACCTCTTTGTGAGCCATGCTATACTATTGGCAATGGACCTTTTTTGTCTGTGTAATTTCACTAATGTAACTGCACCTTATTACTTCTTCAGAACGTATGTTTTTGAAACAGTTTAATGAAAGCTAATGGGGTCCAAAACAACACGGAACCCTGTTGACTTTCATATGGATCAAAAATAAGTCTTACCTTGCAAATAGTTGTCAAATTGTGGATTTAAATGGGGTGTTTTCTTACATTGTTAAATTGATTGTTTGCCTATTTCATATGGAGTTCCGCATGGGAGTGTACTAGGTCCATTATTTTTTTAATTATACATTAATGATTTAAAAATGGCCTTTTCTAATGAGCTTTTCTTATATGCAGATGATGCAGGTGATGGTTTCAAATGTTGAAAATGAGTAAAGACTTGCATATTGTGGTCTCTGCACATTAAATTGGAGTAGTAGAAAATATTTTGACATAAAATATAAATCTATGCCATGGAATTCTGCAGGCGTTTCCCTTAAAATGTTAAAAATGTGTTCAGATTCCATTCAGACCTACTCTTAGCATCAGGTGTTGCTCTTCTTTTGTGTGTATGTGTGTGCTGCTGTATTGGAGCGGTGACGGGCATCTCGCTGTCCTGCTGCCTGTTAAGAGAGAGGGCAGACAGCTGTGCTCTGCTAAGCTCAGAGAGTCGTGTATGAGAATTCACGCGCTGACAGAGACAGATGACAGCTGAAAGGAAGCAGCCTGCTGGAAGAACACCTCCATATCTCACACCGCCTCGCCTAGACCACCCCTTTAGAAAACCCTCGGCCATCACTCTCTCTTTCTTACTCACTCCCTCTTTCACTCTATTACTCTCACAATTTCAAACTACTGTATTGGCATTGTTGTTTTGCATACAGATTTTGCTTGTTTTATTAAATTATTTTATGTTACCTTTTTCTCTGTCACAATTTTCATGTAAAGGCAAGCTTCTAATCGTTTTAATGTTATTATATTATATTACTTGCATTAAAAAACACATTTTTTGATACATTTTCAATGCACCCCTAAATATCTTTTTATTTTATTTTTATGTTAACGTTTTTTACATTTGGAGCACATGTGCTCTCTGGGGAAAAGTGAGCATCAAGCTATGTTATTTTGTATTATATTTTATTATATTATATTATTATTTTGCAGCCATTTGCAGCTTGACTACATATAATGACAGTAGCATAAATGCAGTAAGAAGAAATCTTCATAAAATAAAATAATACAATAAAACAAGCAAGCAAACTAAAATGCAATGAAACATTAAAATTGCAAGTGCAATAGTCTTTCTCTCATCCACTCTCATCCCACTTTTCACCTTCCATCTGGCAGAAGTAGTGTTGTCAAAAACTTCGGTACCAAGTCGGTACTAAAAAAATGAAAACGTTAACATTGCTGTTATTAGAGTAGTTAATCGTTAGCATAAGCGCGGCTAACGCTAATATAAGGAGCATTAGAATGAAGTTTCTTTATAACTATTTAATGCTCCTATAACTTTTATTATGGTAAAAAAAAACAGGAGGACATGATGATATTTACTATTTTTACACACCAGAGGCTTTTAAATGAATTGTGAATCTAAAATATGCATGTTAGAGAATGTACAAATGGTTAACATTGTTTGAGTCATATCAGTCAGAAAAGCAGTTCTGGGCTTTTAGATTTTCACTGGTATTGGTACCGAATACTGAAATTTTGGTACCGTGACAACACTAGGCAGAAGTCTTGCATTTTATCTAATTTTCTTTTGTTCATTCATTACCTTTTCATTGCAACGCATACATGATTAATACTCCATTACCACGCGTTGTCTTTCATAGCCGGGTCTCATTGTTGCTCTGTACTTGAAGTCGTTTTAAACCACATGGCACAATTTAAATGTCTGTCTTCTTTCTCTCCTTTCTTTTATGTTCTGCTGTCCTGCCCACCCGTGGTCTTGACCCTCTGCTGACTCACAGGTAAGCCTCTCCATCCATGTTTCATTAAATGTGTCTCTGTCATTTGATGTCTGAATTTCATGTCCTTATCTCGTCTGAGCTTACGGATTCCACCCACACAAACAAGGACATCTTTCTGGAACATTTAAAAGTGGCAAAAAACTTACATTAGTGGATGGGATCAACAAAGCAGAACTTGTGGGCTTGTCTGGTCTGTTTTTTGTCATACTGTAAGGACATTTTCTGACCTACTTTCTCGTATGTCTGAATTATGAAGGACTGTCATTTATGTATTTTGGATAGGGATGCGCCGATCCGATATTCATATCGGGTATCGGCTCCGATAGTGCCATTTTTCTCTGATCGGGTATCGGTCAGAGAGGGCCGATCCAAATCCGAGATTTATTTTTTTTTTTTATTTTTTTTTCCGATTGTGCAAATGATTCTGTGTTACTTCTGAAGCCATACGATAGCTTAATGTGAGCTACATATGAATATTTAAGTCCTTACATTAAAGTTCACTCAAACTCTTTTCTCCGCTGTGGCTGGCAGTCATTCGTTCAGCCTTTAAACCCTGCTCGTGTTCGGTTACAGCAGTCTGCTCGGTAAAGCTCTCTCCAAGATCATTCTGTGTTCCCATTATACTTGATTTGTAAATACATGTCTATGATTTTGCAAAAAGGACTTTATCTTCTTGCCGGAGTTTAATGTTGTTTTGTTACTTGCTACCGGGTGTCTGTGAGAAGGAAACACGGGCGTAGAAAAGACTATAAATTGTTTTTAACGTGCACAGTAACTGAAATTTAAAACTGTTGAAAGAAAGGCTCAATAACTGTTGCACAGATATAATACATTACGCATCAATTTCTCTTCCCTTTGTGCTTTTACACTACGCATACATTTTTCTTCCCTTTGTCCTTTTGCAGTTTTTAAGCGCTTTGTGCTCATAGACTGTATAAAAACAGTTCGTGCTGCACTGTATTTGTTTTGTCCTATCGTATCTATCATATGTTGTTGCCTTATTAAAAAATATGCTATACATTCAAAAGAAATGTATTTTAATTTTATAGTATATACTTAAACATATATATGAATGTTTTTAATGAATGGATTTTATAATACAAATAGCAATGTGTAACATTTTACCATATTTAGTGCAACACTTTTATTTGTTCCCCACGTTTTTTCACTAAATGTTTGGATTTCTAAAATTATTGTGCACTAGTTTTTCTAGAATAACTTTTGCTGCCGAATTATCCACTAACCTAGTTTATGATAAATTTTTGTCATAGATTATAAATATACATAGGCCTATATTTTTTTAATATGTATTGTTTATTTTATTTTTCTTTATAATGAAGTAGTCTGTATCTAGTAGATTGTGAAAGAATGACAGTTGTTGCTGCTAAGGGTGGTCCAACCAGTTATTAGGTTTAGGGGGCAAACACTTTTTCACACAGGGCCATGTAGTTTTGGGTTTTGTTTTCCCTTAATAATAAAAACCTTAATTTAAAAACTGCATGTTGTGTTTACTTGTGTTATCTTTTACTAATATTTAAATTTGTTTGATGATCTGAAACATTAAAATGTGACAAACATGCAAAAAAATAAGAAATCAGGAAGGGGGCCAACACTTTTTCACACCACTGTATATAAATTCTACATTTATTTAAAAGGGGGAAAAAAAACTTCTCTGGTATCGGATCGGTATCGGTATCGGCCAATACCGAACCCTAGGTATCGGAATCGGTATCGGAGGCAAAAAAGGCGAATCGGAGCATCTCTAATTTTGGATGGAGAAATATGTGCTGAAAGAGGGACAGGAATTTAGGAAATAATGTAATGGTGAGTGCTTTTATCAGCATGAAGAGCTTTCGCTATTCTTTGGGCTAGGATTACATTGAGATTTAGCTGGACCACTATAACAATGTGAGGTCAGGGACAGCGGCTGATTTGAATGCTGCTGTATTAATCTGTACATTAAGGGGAAAGTTATAAGTCTGAAGAACGAGAAATGAAAAGGTTATGTAATGAAGGTTATGTAAGTGGAATTGTGTAATTGAATGTTTCTGAGAGACCCCGGCTGCACGTATCCATGAGTTTGCTGAGCTTTAGAGCTGGGTGATATAGCTAAATAAATATTATTACTTTTCATCCACATCTAAATATTTTTATCAATATTTTTTGGCCTTTTAGCACCATTTAATTACATAACGCGCGGTATGACACTACAGTAGCTTAAAAGGGTGTTCAATTCAATTCAAAGAAGTCTCTTATGCTTACCAAGGCTGCATTTATTTGATCAAAAATACAGTACAAACAGTAATAGTGTAAAATATGTTTTTTTTTTGTTTAAAATAACTTTTCTATTTCAATATTTGTAAAATGTAATTTATTCCTGTGATGGTACAGCTGACATTTCTGCAGCCATTATCTTTTTAGTGTCACATTATCTTTTTTTTTTTTAATCTGTGTGCTGCTTGATATTTTTGTTGAAACCATGATAAAAAAAAAAATCAGGATTCTTTAAAGAAAGTTCAAAAGAACATTGTTTATTTGAAATAGAAATCTTTTAAAGCATTATACATATTTGTACTGTCACTTTTGAACAATCTAATGCATCCTTGCTGAATAAAAGCATTTCTTTTATAAAGAAGAATTTTTCTGACCCTAATTTTAAGTGGTTGTGCATATGTATATACTGTATATAATTTTTTAACATTTCATTTGCATTTTAAGCATGAAAAATTACAAGTGGGAGCTTTTGTGGACCATTTTTAAATAACTGTGCAAATGAATCATTAAGTCAGTGCTTTAAACCAATTTGCATTTTACAATATATTGTAAGCATTCTGCATCTATATGTCGACCAGCTCTATTTAACTATTAGAACCTGGAAGCATGACAGACTTTAGTTTTTTTTTACTGCTTCTCTGAGGGCCCTGGATAGCTTTAGTCTGTTTTTCTCATAGGCTCTTGCATTCCTATTTTAGTAAGCAGCGGTTTTTGTGTACTTTCTCTGTATATTAAAGCTGTGCTGTAGTGTTTTGTGTTTGGTACTGCTTTAGAGAGAGTCTGTGTGTGAAAGAGGGAATAGGGGTCATAACAACACCCTCAGCAGTGTCTCATTTTAATAGGTGAATCTGATAAGTATGACATGATGCTGGAGAGGAGAGAGGGGTGAGAACAAGGAGGAAAGGGAACGATCTGCCCAAGGACTGTTTATCTTTAGGGATAGAAAGAGCTGTTAAAAAATAAATTTATATACAGTCTAATCAAATTAATTACATGATGACAATTAATTAATACAATTGATATCAGTATGTGACCCATTTCAATCTGGTCAATCCTGGAATAGGTGACAACCTCAAAAACACCAAACAATCCACCTCTCTACCATAGCTGAGCTTCAAATAGTGGTATTATTTTGGAAAAAAATTGCTTTAGCTATAAAAATACATATATCATCATGGACAATTTCAGGCCATTTCCCACCAATTTTCTCTTGCACCTCTTTTGATATAGGCTTTATCAAATTTTTGGTGCTTGTACCTAACTGAGGGTTTTTCATTGGCACTCACATAGCGAAAAGGCAAGCTTTACAGGGTTGTCCCCACTCTAGATTCCGCCTGCCCCTCTTATCGAAAATGATTAGTGTCCTTGTGGGAACCTTTTTTTTTTGTCCCCCAAGCAGCTCCCAGTGCTATTGTACTGCTTATCTTGAATCTCCTCACCTTTTATTTTTATTTTTTATTTTTTATATTTTTTTATATTTTTTATTTTATTGTGTAGTTTAGTTGTGCTAAATTTATGTAAATGGCTATTGTAGACATTGGAAATGAAAAAGGAAATGTTTGATATTGACCATGCAAACTTCTTTGTACAGATGTTTTTCCTTCATTAAAACAAAATTGTGAATTAAAAAAAGTTTTAATTCACTCAAATAATTAATAATAATTTTATATATTATAATAATTTCAAATTTTGTATTAAATTGCAAATACATGAATGAACGAACGAACGAACGCACAAACAAATAAACAAATAAATAAAATTTTTAGTTCTCAAACTTTTGGATCCTTTTTTTTTTCTTCCAGTCCATTACTGTTTATCATGGGACATCTGGTGAAATTTTGCACCAAAGCTCTGTAACCATTTCCTCTCATGAACTAATAAAACCATTTAAACCATTTACTGTTAAGCCAATTACAAACTGTGGCCTACAATACAACTTAGTTAAGAGTGATCCCGTTACGCCGTTCGTCCTCTGCGTCATTAATTGACTGCAGACTGATATTGTGTGAGTGTGTGTTTGTTCAGTAATGATCTCTTGAGTGTAATCTCTCCCTTGGGTGGCACTTTGTGCTCAGAAGGGGTGAACTAGTCAAACAAGGGAATCCCACTGATGTTGGCTTAACTGTCAAATAGCTCCTCCCTTCACCACGTGTCCCACTGCTTTTTTATTCCCACCCTGTGGCTGCTGTTAATTCTCCAGAGTGATTCCCCTCTCAGCGCACTTAATTGCTGCAGTCCGTATATTCCCAGACGCTCTTGGTTTCCTCATTGTTGTGGCAGTGCAGGTAGTCAGCTTCAGGATGTGTCTACCTCCCTCTGGTGCCTCTGCCACTATGCTTTTCTTGCACACTTTTTATTTGTTCTCTTTCTGTTTGTCTTCTCTACAGTTTACTGTGACATTGTAGGAAAGAATGGTTAAATATGTCATCTAATCTGTATTCTTCATTTTAAATGAATTGGCCACACCCATAAGAAGGTCTGTTTATATAAGATTGATCTGTCTGTCTATCATCATCAATCTTCTTTCTTTTAATCGTTCTTTCGAACTATATTCTGTCTGTCTTTCTATCTGTTTATCTCTCTCTGTCTATTGTTCTGTCTGTCTGTCTGTACATTGTTCTGTATGCCTGTTTATCAGTCTGTATCTGTAAAACTGTCTCTCTGTCTGTTACTATATTGTTCTCTGTCATTCTATCATTCAGTCTGTCATTCATTCTTTCTGTCTATCTATCTGTCTGTCGTTCAGTCTGTCTGTCATTTAGTGTGTCTGTCTGTTCTATAATTGGTCTGCCGTTCTTTCTATCTGTTTGTCTGTCTGTCTATCTGTTTGTCTGTCCATCTGTCTTTATGTCCATGTCTGTCATTTTATTTTTAAGTGTCATGCTGTCTATCTGTCTGTCGTTCTATATTCTATCTATCTGTCTATCATTCTCTCTCGCTTTCTGTTTTTCTGTCTGTCTGTCTGTCTGTCTGTTGTTCTATCATTGGTATGCCATTCTTTCTGTCTGTCTATCTATGTTTGTCTGTTGTTTGTATGTCCATCTGTCTTTCTTTCTGTCTGTCTGTCATCCTATTGTTCAGTCTGTCATTGTGTCTTGTCTGTTTATCTGTCTATCTACCTGTCCATAATTCTGTCTGTCTGTCCATCTGCCATTCTGTCTGTCACTCTACAATTCTGTCTGTCAACCTGACTATCATTCTCTCTCTCTTTCTGCTTTTCTGTCTATCTATCTGTCCAACGTTTTATCTGTCGGTCTGTCATTCAGTCTGTCTGTCTGTCTGTTGTTCTATCATTGGTCTGCCATTCTTTCGGTCTGTCTATCTATCTGTTTGTCTATTGTTTGTATGTCCATCTGTCTTTCTATCTGTCTGTCATTCTATTGTTCAGTCTCTCATTCTGTCCATCTGTTTATCTGTCTGTTTTTCTATCTGTCCATCTGCCATTATGTCTGTCATTATATAATTCTGTTTATCTAGCTGTTTATCATTTTCTCTCTCTTTCTGTTTTTATGTCTATTTATCTGTCTATCATTGTCTGTCTGTCTATCTGTCTGTTTTCCTATCTGGCTTTCTGTCTGTCTGTCTGTCTGTCTGTTGTTCTATCATTGGTATGCCATTCTTTCTGTCTGTCTATCTATGTTTGTCTGTTGTTTGTATGTCCATCTGTCTTTCTTTCTGTCTGTCTGTCATCCTATTGTTCAGTCTGTCATTCTGTCTTGTCTGTTTATCTGTCTATCTACCTGTCCATAATTCTGTCTGTCTGTCCATCTGCCATTCTGTCTGTCACTCTACAATTCTGTCTGTCAACCTGACTATCATTCTCTCTCTCTTTCTGCTTTTCTGTCTATCTATCTGTCCAACGTTTTATCTGTCGGTCTGTCATTCAGTCTGTCTGTCTGTCTGTTGTTCTATCATTGGTCTGCCATTCTTTCGGTCTGTCTATCTATCTGTTTGTCTATTGTTTGTATGTCCATCTGTCTTTCTATCTGTCTGTCATTCTATTGTTCAGTCTCTCATTCTGTCCATCTGTTTATCTGTCTGTTTTTCTATCTGTCCATCTGCCATTATGTCTGTCATTATATAATTCTGTTTATCTAGCTGTTTATCATTTTCTCTCTCTTTCTGTTTTTATGTCTATTTATCTGTCTATCATTGTCTGTCTGTCTATCTGTCTGTTTTCCTATCTGGCTATCATTCTATCTGTCTATCATTCTGTCTGTTGTTACATTTGTCTTCTAACACTGTCTATCGTTAATGACCTTGACCTTGGCAAACCCATGTACTTACATCACTTTTCTCCTCACACTCATTGTCTCTTTCTGTCTCCCCTCAGGAGGAGCTCAACACCCACTACGGTGACAATGTCATTTCATAATAAATTCATGCAGACTCCATCAGAAGAGCATTCTATATGAAAAACAGCAGGTTTCTGAGTTTAGGGGAGTTTCAAGTCTTGAAACAAAGACGATTCTTGTTTTTGTGTTTGTAGAAAACATCATAAGCCAGATTTATATGTTAGGTGTATGAGGCAAAAGCTCGGAGAGAAAACCCTTCAGCAGAGCTGCATCTAAAGAGACATTTTGCATGAGAACGACTGAATGACTACCTGCATTTGCACGATAATTCATAATAAATTCATGCAGACTCCATCAGAAGAGCATTCTATATGAAAAACAGCAGGTTTCTGAGTTTAGGGGAGTTTCAAGTCTTGAAACAAAGACGATTCTTGTTTTTGTGTTTGTAGAAAACATCATAAGCCAGATTTATATGCTAGGTGTATGAGGCAAAAGCTCGGAGAGAAAACCCTTCAGCAGAGCTGCATCTAAAGAGACATTTTGCATGAGAACGACTAAATGACTACCTGCATTTGCACGATAATTCTCTCAGGTATACACACCGCTTGTTTGATCTTGCTTCCACTCTGAGATCCTTAGGGAAACTATTTAGTATTTGTACAGCTTGTGTACTTTGATGAAAACATGGATTTGGATTAGTTTGATGAGCAACATTCATGGTAGGAAGGGAAAATGGCAAGATTAGTCCAAGTGTTTGATGTTTTGGCATTGAATACTCAAAGTAAAGCCTCTATTGGTAAGGAAACATGTACCTGGTGGGTTGATACCTCATTATATTTGAGCGCATACGTGATCTAGAGAGAGGCATATTGTGTCCGTTAGCTCTCATGTGTATTTAGTACTGTGTGAAGTAGAGCAAGTCGGTTACAGCAACAGCTGGTGTGCAAACAGATGAATGTTTAATTGAGATCCAGTAGAGAGGTAAGAAGAGATCGCCAACATCTACCCCACCCGAAAGGATCAACACCCAGCCAGGAGCTGAACAGCTGTGGAGCTCATTACTGTATGTGTGTGTGTTTGTGTTCATTCCCATTTGCAACTATAGCTGAAAGCACTTTTTGTTTTTAATGTGTGTGTGTGAACAGGTGTTAGCAGTATCATCACTCGTTTTTACCAGAGGATTTCAGCTTTGTTAAATAACTGCTCTACTAGCTTCAAACAGCACAACCAAAGACTGTTCATGGATTGTCTGATGCATGTAGTACACTAAATGGCAAGATGGATGGATGGATAGATAGATGGATGGATTGTCAGAAAGAGAGAGGGATAGGTGGAAAGACAGATGGAAGGATGGATAGATAGACCTGTTTGTTCCTGAATGTTCTGCTTTAAGTTCATCGGTTCGCAGATTTTCTTGCCTATCATTTAAAAATATGAACTGTGATTGGTTGAATTGCATCAGATGTAAAACTCAGACCAGAGCTTTTGCTTTTCATCATGGCTAAACACGGCTTGATAGAGCTGGTTCAATCTTGTGTTTGTTAGTCCACTTTTGTGATGAGACCAAAGCACTCAGCACATCCTCAGGCAAGATGTACAGAATTTAATGGGAGAGAAGCAACATTGATTGACAGTTTGAGGTGAATGCACACACATTCACATACCGTACCACTCCACTAACACAAACTGCTCATGCTTATTTTATTTAGGCCTACTACTACTGAATTTACATTAGACATACAGTGAGAGGACTGAGGGAAGGGCTATTTTATTTTATTTTATTCTTTTAATCATTTTGACTTATTTTAAAATTAGGTTTTAAACTGACATGGCATGTCTAACAGCACCATATTTGTTGTGATTTAGTGAAAATTTTCAGTCAGTGTTTTCTTTTATTCCAGTCTGTTCCTCATTCAATGCTGTCCAAATTCAATAGACAAAAAAAAAATAGACCTTAAAGGGTTGGTTCAACCAAAAATGAAAATATTGTCATTAATTACTCACCCTCATGTCGTTTCAAACCCGTAAGACCTTCGTTCATCTTCTGAACACAAATTAAGACATTTTTTAAAGAAGTGGTTGATTGCGATTTAACTTTTTTAACGTTAGTTTGTGTGTAATGTTGCTGTTTGAGCATAAACAATATCTGCAAAGTTACGAAGTTGAAAATTCAATGCAAACGGAGATATCGTCTTTTAAAATTATGGCAGTTTAATGCCTACAAAAACGGCTCGTAGGGACTACAACGAGTTACTTCCTGATAAACCCCGCCCCCGGGAACACACAACGAAGGGGGCGAGGCCATGCTGCGCTGCTTTAGAGAAGAGGAAGAGAAAACTAGGGGTGTACGTAAAAATCTATTCATAGCTATATGAATCACGATTCTGTCTTCTAACAATTCTAATGGATTCACAAGTTTCAAAATCAATGTTCTAAAGCAGCGGTTCTTAATACTGTTCCTCACGTCGCCCTGCTCTGCATCTCTCTCTCTCTCTCTCTAATTCAGATCATCAGCTCAGATCTGTTCCATTTATACACTTATTTTCACATAGCTATGAGAAGCGTTATACATGGACACGCGTGCAGTTGCCATACTATATTAAAGCTTTAATCAGGATAAAACCGTATATTAAAAGCTACCAGAAGCAGTAGCATTCACAAGTAACAGCGTATTTAAAAGTATGAGACAACAACAAACAAACATACCATTAAGAGCTGTGCTTGCACATCAATCAGAGTCCATCGCGTATTTCTGAGGGAGGGGCTTCATAAAAGCAGGAAATGATCAGCGCGTTTCCAGTGGAATTGGGCTACTTTACCACTGTTGCCGCAGGTTGTTTTTCATGTCCGCGTGTTGAAGCGACCGCAATAACATGATATTTAGCCCCTGGAATGCGGTTTTTACCGGGGGACCCCCTTTGAAACGTGATTGGGCTAGTTTTGGGCTAGTTTTGAGTAGCAATTGGGTGGGTTTTGTTGTGAAAACCTGGCAACCCTGATCAGTGGTTCAACCTTAATTTTACGAAGCTACTAGAATACTTTTTGTGTGCAAAGAAAACAAATAAATAATTTCCCTTATAAATAAAATAATTTCTTCTCTTCCGTGTTAGTCTTCGACGTGCATTCAGGAGAGTACCACGACGCCTGCGTGTGCGTTACGGTTGAACCACGGTTCACATGGACTTTTTTAACGATGTCCTTACTACCTTTCTGGGCCTTGAACATGGTAGTTCCGTTGCTGTCTGCGCAGGGACAGAAAGCTCTTGGATTTCATCAAAAATATCTTAATTTGTGTTCCGAAGATGAAAGAAGGTCTTACAGGTTTGGAACGACATGAGGGTCAGTAATTAATTACAGAATTTAAATTTTTTGGGTGAAGTATCCCTTTAAGTTGTATGGACTACCCTTACAATAATTTCATGAGGCTGCTTGTCAGCTTGTTGGAAGAAAGTCCATAAGAGAGAATTTTTTTGTGTAAACTATCCCTTTAATTATTACTTATTTAAAGCCATTTATAGACGATTCAGGACAGGAAGAGAGACAATGGCTGTGTTTCAAAACACAGTGAGCTGCCTAAAAGCATTTTTAAACATTCGTACATGCTTTAGCTCTGTTTTACACTCTTCACCTTTGATCTCTGACCTCTGACCTGATTCAGCAGGTCTCACACAAAGAGCTATCATTTAAATGATGGACAGTCTCCTCATTATTGGCTTTTTGTGCATTCAGTCGATAGATGTGTCTGCACGCAAGCCCGCTTGCGCATGCGCATGCATGTTTAAACAAGTATGACAATGAGGATCATCCCTGAGGCAGCGTCATTAGCTCTGGTGAAGCCCCTCTCTCTCCCATCCATTCAGGTTAGCGTCACTCTTGAAGCTTGTGACAGCTCCCCAGGCGCTCATCTCGGGAAGGCTAGACTGCGCGTTCGAGGATGCAGCTTCGAATAAAAGCATCTTGCCTTTGAGCCTCAGCAGTGCGTTAATAGTTAATGTCCTGGCGGCCTCCACCCTGCCTGAAATATTCAGCGGAATATGAAATAATCATGAACATTGATGGAATGAAACCTGCTAATTTGACTAACCCCATTTTTTTCGCAGAGCAAACAGTAAGTTCACGATTATGGGTTGAGTGTACAGAACAAATGCAGTATTGATGGGTCTCATCATAAAAAGAATATTGTTCCAATATTAGAGGAAGTGGGAGCTCGAGTCAGACCAAACGTCTTTGAGTTTTTATGAGTGGATCTCCAGACGAATGTACGCTTCTCAAGTGGAATTCTTCTAGTAGAATTTTTTATGTAGGACAATTGTCCCATTTGACTTGAGTTACAGAAACCAAACAACACTCAAATGAGAGAATATCTGACTGAGATGTAGATGATGTAGAAGGCAGAGATGATGTAGAATGGTCTGATTGTTTGCCTCGTTTTTATTATTATTATTATTATTATTATTATTTATTAAATTGCCATTAGGTGCAGTGTGCTGTATGTTTTTTGAATCACTAAAAAGGACTTGTTCATAGGAGTCATTTTTTAGCAGTTGGCCCACACTAATCATTATTTTGAAGAACCATTTCATATGAGTCATTTGTTTTGAAATTGGCCAACAGTAGTTGTGCTGTATGTTTTTTTTTTTTTATTCATTAATAAGAACCTGTTCATAAGTCATTTTTCACTTCTCAATTTTCACTTCATTTTTCATTTACTTTTACCTCTTCTTACCGCCGTTCTTTTCATTTCTTGTTGTCTTATCTCTTCACCACTTTTCTTTTTTTCATCACATCACATCTCATCTTTTCTTTTCTTTTCTTTTCCTCTTGTCTGTTTTTCTTTCTGTATTCTACTCATCTGGACTCACTTTTTTCTTTTCGTTTTGTTTTGTCTCTGTCCGTTCTCTTTTCATTTTTCATATTGTCTCATCTTTAATTTTCATTCCTTTTCTTTTTCTTTTCATCTCTTCTAAATTGACTTTTTTTTATTCATGTGGTGCAGGTATTGGTATCTAAAATTTAATTTAGTGTTACAATTGGACTGGCTTTGTTCTTTGGAACACAAAAGATTTGAGGCTTACAAATCATATAGAATGAAGTTTTTTTTTTTTTGAAAATTTAAAAAAGGAGAAAGTTTTCCCTGAGGGGTATGTTTAGGGGATAGAAATACAGTTTGTACAGTATAAAACCATTACGTCTATGAAATGTACCCTTAAAACATGGAAACCTGTGTGTGTGTGTTTAGCCAGTGGTGTCCAGTGTTGTTCCTCAAAAGTTTCTCAAAATCTCTTGTGTTGCAGAAGTATGTCATACATGTTTGCAACAACATGAGGCTGAATAAATGTTGAGTTTTATTTTTGGGTGAACAATCCCTTTAACCCTCTTAATCCCACTCTGCTCACTCTGTCTCGTACAGAGAAACATCTTCATGCTACATCAGTTATCTGCAGTTGTCCATTACCCTTTATAAGCGTCCACAGGGCGTCTCAGAGCCACAGGCTCCGTGCCACCTTCTTCTCATTCCGAATGTGTGTGAGACCACGCATAGAGAGAGATCTGCTTTGTACTTTTCCTCTAAAAAAAAAGAAATGATGGGGATGAATGGATGAGTGGGAAGATATGAGGGCTTGCTGACAGCTTAGTGGGGTCAATAGACGGCAGACATCACTGCCCCTCAGAGCCTGTGAGCCTCTCGGCTATCTCATAGGAACAAAGAATATTCTGCCATTTTGGCTCATGAAATCATTTTACAGACCAGAAACCAAGATGAAGTGTAGGATAAGTTGGTGTTAAAGGGAAAATGGGATTTCTAAAAAGGCTTGAATTATTTTAATCAGGATTTAAGCAGATTAAACAAGCTGCTCATTTACTGTATCATGTGGTTGCAGTGAATATTTAACTCTTTTACACTTTTTCATTGAATGAATGTTAAGACACCGATGTACACAATAGTACATTAAACAACAATAAACAAACTCTATCCTGTTCCCCTTTGTAGTTTATCCTTTACAGACTCGTTTTCATTTGTATCAAATTAAATGTGGCGTCTACCTTGAATCCATTACCTCAGTGATTTCAATTCATCTGCGATTTGATTCTGATTTATTTGAGTACATTTTAGTTTGTTTGAACTATTCATTAAAAGATCTGGTTTATAAGGGTCATTTATTTCAGAAATTGACCCACACTGGTCATGCTTTATGTTTTTGATTGATTAAAAAGAACCGGTTCATAAGAGTCATTTGTTTAAAAAAATTGTCCAAATTAGTCACATTGCATGTTTTTGATTCACTAAAAGAATCAGTTCATAAGAGTAATTTTTTTTTTTTAGCAATTGGCCCAAACTGGTTGCGATCTATGATTGACTAAACAGAATTGGTTCATAAGAGTCTCTATTTATTTAGAAATTGGCCCACACTGGTTAGACTGCACAATTTTGATTGACTAAAAAGAACTGGTTCATCTAGAATGAATCAGTGCAGACCAGAACTGAATCTGCAAGTGGGCTTTTTTCATCACACCCACAATCTCTACCTGAATTGGCCTGCCAATACCTGCATTGGCTGAGATCTATAATCATAAAGTTAACTGTCATGGGGCCCGTTATTCATCTGTAGAGCTGTTAACCTTTAGCCACTGTAGGAACTGAAGATTCACAGCCTTCATAGTGCAAACACACAGGCGGTTATATGGTGGTGGTTGGCTTGTAAGAATCCTTCTGTGCTTCTCGAGAGACTTCCAGTAAGAGAAAGAGAAGAAAGAATAAATAAAATAGGTGTTTGATTGTTGAATGAGCTTAGAACGAAACTGTCAAACTCCGCAGGAACCTTTTTTATGGCTTCATGTCTGTGATCAACTTTCTGAATTGCATTAAAAGTTGCTGACTGCATCCTGTTTTTGTTTTGTCCTTGTATTTATGAACTTTGTTGCTCTCTTTTATGAACTTTCTTCCACCTCCCTTGATGGTTGTTGTTTTCTACTCTTTTCACAGTCAAAAGAGTCTCATTGTAACTTCAATTACCTGGAGCTCTGGGTATCTGTCTCAGGTAGACAGAGGCTGAATTGGAAGTGGTGTCAGCTCCTTCATTAAACATTAATCACGGCGGGTCCCTCAGCAGAGCTTCTGAAAGGGCAAAACTAATAAACAGTCTGTCGTTGGAAAGACATGAGCACTTATGGGGGTCCCCTCATGGAGACATGATAGACATCTGGCAGAGGAGATGCTTCTCTTCTCTTCTCTTCTCTTCTAGTATAGTATAGTATAGTATAGTATAGTATTAGGGCTGCATGATATATCGAAATTATCGAAATATCGCAAATGTAAATATCGCAATATGCATATCGCAACGGCGTGCGATATCATTTTCATTTTAATAATAGGCTACTTAACTCAAAACGTTGCAAAAGGTAAAAGTTTTAGTTCGACGTATATAGCAGAGAATTGCTTGACGTTAAAAATAGTTATTTGCAATAAGTTGCAGAAAACAACTCTTTGCCGTCTC